>NC_080439.1:21386071-21553447 GCF_028018845.1 Melospiza georgiana | reverse complement strand
ATGTAAATATTTTGAATTTATCTTTCTATTGAATCACAGGTGAATCTGGATAGGAAAATCTACATTAATAAACAGCCTCTTCCTGACAGATCTCTACCCAGAAAGGATAATCCCAGGAGCTGCTGGTAAATACATCTTTGCTCAATATTTTTTGGAGTTGAATGCATTTATCTTTGAGTTGTGGTAAAAGCCAGCAGTGATTTCCAGCTCCTGTAGTTTCTAATGCATTTCTGACACTTGAGCTGTTTGATAAAACCATTTTCCTCTGCACCCAGGATGTCTATCAGGTTTTTGTTATTTAGTCTTTGTATTTGTATTAACACCTAGAAATTTTATCCCTTCTTTGCTTAAAAACATTCTTTGTCTCACACTAAGATAAGCAATCAACTAAAACAATCAGAGAATTTATTTAGTTTTTAATCTGTTGCATTTGCAAACATAGGAATTGTTTATGCCTGTTTGCACCTTATTTCATTTACTTTAGATTGATATTTAGTGAATGAGAACTTCACTTCCTATTCTTCATCTTCTTGTCCTATTTTTGTTGTTATCAAGGTATGAAATAATCCAGCAAAAGAGAACATTGTAATAAGATAAAAGATGCAATTTTTGTCTTTTTGCTGCCTGTTGAATGAATGGCTTTATATAGATCAACAGTTGTTTCCTGTCTCTTGTAAAATAGAAATAGAGGGGAAATGATATGTATTTGTATTAACACATAGAAATTTGTGTCAATGTTGTAACACGTAGGAATTTGTGTTAATGTTGTGAAATTTTATCATGTTAGCTGATGCTACTTATTACTTCCAGCCTTGAGAAAAATCCATTGCATATAATTTTATATTGTTCTCCCATTACTGATGGTTTTGTCTCAGTTCCTTTTGCCTTAATTCTATGTTATTTTCAAGAAAATTCTGGAATCTCATACTCAGTCCTCTAATAACGCTGAAGGAATTAATGTGCTGAGCCTTTTGTAATCAGCCTTAGAATGCGACGGATAGAATAATATTTTTGCTGTTTTCTCTGCCAGTTGATTTTTGGAGCTGACCTCAGGGTGCCATGGTGTCAGGCTGGGCTGTGCAGGATGCAGTTTGTTGTTTTGCAGATAAGATTGAGCGCACGGTGCAGATTGAGGCCTCCACAGTGGGAAATTGAGGAGAGGGGAGTGAAGCTGCGCCTGACGGTTGTGGATACGCCGGGCTACGGGGATGCCATCAACTGCCGGGACTGGTACGTGCACACACAGCATCTCTGCATCCATGTGTGGAGAATAACATGGATTTCTTATCTCACCTGGGGGGTGGGAGTGTGCTGTGTTGCCTGTGAAATGCCTCAATTTCAGGTGGGATTTTTTTGTTTTCTAATTTTGAAGAAGTTTGATTATGCCATCAACTGGTACGTGCACACACAGCATCTCTTCATCCATCTGTGGAGAATAACATGGATTTCTTATCTCTCCTGGGGGGGTGGGAGTGTGCTGTGTGCTTGTGAAGTGCTCAATTTCAGGTGGGATTTTTGTTTTCTAATTTTGAGAAGTTTGATTATGCCATCAGCTGCCGGGACTGGTACGTGCACACACAGCATCTCTTCTTCTGCCTATGGAGAATAACATGGATTTCTTATCTCTCTGGGGGGTGGCAGTGTGCTGTGTGCCTGTGAAGTGCTCAATTTGAGGTGGGATTTTTGTTTTCTAATTTTGAAGAAGTTTGATTATGCCATCAACTGCCAGGACTGGTACGTGCACACACAACATCTCTGCATCTGCCTCAATTTGATCTGTGCTCAATTTGAGGTGGGATTTTTTGTTTTCTAATTTTGAAGAAGTTTGGTTATGCCATCAACTGGTACGTGCACACACAGCATCTCTGCATCCATGTGTGGAGAATAACATGGATTTCTTATCTCCCCTGGGGGTGGGAGTGTGCTGTGTGCCTGTGAAATGCTCAATTTCAGGTGGGGTTTTTTGTTTTCTTATTTTGAAGAAGCTTAATCTTGGTGTTATGAATGAATTCCATACGTGTGAAGAGGCAGCAATAACTTTGACACAACTTGAAATCAATATTGTAATACTTTTTATTTCTTTGTTAACTTCCATTTTGCTTGAAAGAGCTTTAAGTGAACAGTGACCTTGATTCTCAATAATACTCTAGGAAAGTAAATCACCTACTCTTCAGTGCAAGCAAAAACCCTCCCCTAGATCTTGTCCACATTCACTTGAGCATTCTCAGATTCTGTGCCTAATTTTTAAATGACTTTTTTAAATGCGTAATTTTTCATTGACTTAGCTTTTGGATATATGTTTGTTTAGTTTTTTTTTTCTTTTTACAAATTCACATTATAGTAAATACTGAGAACTAATCTTGAGGTCAAATCAGTTTTCAGTGGTAATTCCTTTTCCCACATCTCTCAAACCCCTGAACCTCAAGGCAACTTCTGCCTTTCCCCATAATTTTGGAAATTAAATTGCTCAATGAAGTGAAATTCAGCTTCAAGCCCACATGTCCTGTCCTGTGAGCCCAAGGGCTACTGCATGAACAATCTCCTGTTTCATTTGTTCAAAAGCTTGTTGATGGTCAGGACCCCACTTGAAATCATTCTTCTTCTGGGTCACATGATAGAGAGGCTCTGCAATCTGACTGTACTCTGCAATATGCACCTTACAAAAACCCACAGCACCTGGGACAGCCTGAGCTTCATTCCTGCTGCTCACTGGGGACAGAGCTGCTGTTTTGGTTCACCACATCAGTGGAGTCTGACAATGCCTATTTTGCTTTTTACTCCTAAGAACTGGATTTCCTGAGCAGGTCCCTTGACCTTACTTTGTTTATGGCAAAACCAACCTTCAGAAAGATCTGGATTGTCTCTCTCCCCTTGCTCAAAAACTTCCTCTGCCATGTTTCCCCACATGATGATGCCATCAATGTACTGCAAGTGGTTCTGAAGCCTTACACTTCAGGAGTTAACATCAGCCCTTCTATTGTGTCTGAGGACCTGCCCACTGGAAGCTGGAGCTGCATTTATGCTTGAAGAATTTCCTGTGGTGGTTGTACTTCCTGTCAGCTCCTGCCCTCCTGCTGCTGAGGCAGTGGTGGGTTTTCCATCCCACTTCCTGATGTGTTTTCTGTGGCCATGTAGGTGAAACCACAGGTTACCACGTGGTGTACATCCTGTCCCTTGAGGATGGGGCTGTTTGCTCCCAGCAGCAGCAGGGACTGGCCCATCCTGGTGGAGTATGGAACATTCCTCTCTAGGTTGCTAGAGTGTTTCAAATCTATTCTTAATCTTGGACAGTGTTTCCACAGCTGATGTGCAGGTTGGTCAGGAAGAAAAAAAGTAATCATGTTGCCAGAGTTGGGTCACCTGAAGCACTGTTGGCTCTCCTTCTTGCATTGACAACAATGCCAGTGAGTTGACATACAACAGTGGTGTGCTCTGTACAAACTTCTGCCACGTGGGTTTTGTACAGAGCACCTCATCTGGATCTACAGAGGACTGATGGTTATTTGGACCCCTAGAGATTGCCTCCAGCAGAGTTAATTCTCTCAGGTACTGGATACCTTCCTCCATGGCCTTGCACCTGCCTGGTCACACCATTAGATCATCCTTGAGACAATACCTTTCCCTCACACTTGACAGAAGTCACCACCAGAGCTGAGAGTTTCTGTCCTCTTCCCAATCCCCTTGTCAATGCCCACATCCCAGGACAGGGATCCCAGTTCCTTGGCTTCCCTATGGTCTGTTCCATGTGGTGGGCCACCATGTCCTGGTGCCAGAGCAGCCAGGTTGCCAGGGTGTCCCCCAAATGGCAGCCAAAATCTTTTCACCGAGGATAGCAATTGGGTGATTATCTTTGGCCCTGCCTCTTCCTCCTGCTTCCTCTTCATCCTTTACTAGGCAAACTGATTTGGTCTTGGATTTCTTCTTCAGTGTAGGGGCAGCTGTTTGTGGCACAGGTTGTGGCAGTGCTTCAGTTGCAGTTGGAATGCCTTGGTGCCTGTTGCTCTGCTTTCCTCCTCCTTGCCTGAGGCTGCTCTCTAGTGATGAGCAGTGTCCAGTAAATAAAAGCCAGGGCTCAGCACACTGCAATAAGTTGTTCCTCTCTGGAGTTGTCCCCTCCTGTAGATCTGGGCCAGAATCAGGACACTGGTGGATAAAAAAAAGTTGGGTATGAGCAGGCAGTCCCTGAAAGCCATTAGTGTCCCAGGCTGAGGGAGGGAGTTCTGCCCCACTCCTGTGAGATCTGCATCCAGCTCTGGGCTCTAACACAAGGCAGACATGGACCTGGTGGGGCAGATGCACAGGAGAACCACAAAAGTGATCCAAGGGCTAAAACAGCAGTAAGGAGAGGAGGCTGGGAGAGTTGGGGTTCCATCTGAGAAAAAGATCCAGGGAAACCTTACTGAGGACTTGAAATATATCAAAGGGGCTCACAGGAAACATGGACAGAGACTTAATACCAAGGCCTGTAGTAGCAGAGCAAGGGACAATGGTTTGAAACAGAGAGTAGATTTAGGTTGGATGTAGCAGAGACTTTTTTCCAGTGATGGTGTTGAGGCCCCTGGCACAGTTGCCCAGAGGAGCTGTGGCTGCCCCATCCCTGAAAGTGCTCAAGAGAACCCTGGACTAATGGAGGGTGTCCCTGCCCATGACAATAGCTTGGAAATAGGTGATCTTTAAAGGTCCCTTCCAAAACAAACCATTTATGATTTTAAATCAGTTTGCAACAAGAACCTTTAAATATCTTGAAAATGTGTAGTTAATGCTAATCAAGATATAAACACTAACCCAAGAGATATTTGTTGTAGAACTGAAGTTGGGTTATGTATATATTATCTTTATATACATATATATGTAATATGCATTTTTTGTTATTCTAGAATTCCAAGAAAATACTAAGATGTGCTCTTCTATTTTCCCTGTTCTATAGAATCAGTAAATGAATTTTTGTCCAACAGAAGACTGGCTCACCAGCAGGGTATCTTAGTGGTTTAACATTACCTTTGAAGGAGTCCTAAATTTGTGTGATCCCTCAAATCTGTGTTTGTTTTCCAGCTTTAAGACCATAATCTCTTACATTGATGAGCAGTTTGAGCGATACCTGCACGATGAGAGTGGATTGAACAGAAGGCATATCATAGATAATCGAGTTCATTGCTGTTTCTACTTCATTTCTCCATTTGGTCATGGGTAGGTGTTTCTCTGTCCTTTTTTTACATTATTTTATTTTAGAGAGTTGGTTTGTGCCTGGTGACTTAAATTTTCAGAGTCGGGTTGCCATTACTTAAGCAGCTGCTGTAACTGCTAACATTAATTGGCTGTGTTCTTTCTCTCTGTGTAAATAGAGACATTTATGTTGGAGTGAAAATAAATTGGTAATTTAGAGTAAAAAAGAAATAAAATGTTTCCATATTTTAATTTTAGCCTTAAGCCTCTGGATGTTGAGTTTATGAAGGCCATACACAACAAAGTAAATATTGTACCAGTGATTGCAAAAGCTGATACACTTTCTCTGAAGGAGAGAGAGAGACTAAAGAAAAGGGTGAGTGTTTTTCTGGCTTGCAGAAATGTGTTGTGCTTTGGTTGTGGCAGTGTGGGCATTCTCATTAACCTTGCTCTGTCCTAGCTGAGGAAAAGAGAATCTCATACACAGTGTAGCATCACTTAATATGTAGTTTGATATCCTGTAAAATATTGTGTTATCTATTTAAATGAGAAACTGTCCTTCAAATGTTGTTTGTAAAATGGTAATCTGCCTATGTTTACAGTTAGATTGAGTGAATTTTGAAACTTTGGAAAAATATTTAAATACATTTGCTGATGGTAATTGCTCAGTTACCTGTTTAATCAATCCTAAAGCAGAGATAGTATCTGCATTTATAATGTGCACATGGGTTTTTTCCCCAGTCAGAATTCTGATGGTTAAAAAATGGGATTTTTCAGAGATGTTTCTGGTTGTGAGGCTGTTTTTCTTCCCTTATGTCACTCCTTCTAAAGCATTCCAGCTCTGTCTTCCAGAGGCAAGACCTCTTAACACATCCAGTCATGCAGAACTTGGTGCTGTATTTGCTGGGAGGAGGTGGGATTCAGCAAACCATCATGAGCTAATAACAGCTATGAAGTTCAGAAAGAAGTGTTAGAATTACCTTGTCAAAGGCATGCTCCAGTCTTAGCTCTTGCATTGAAAACTATGATTTTGTCAGTTATTCTGCAATGAAAATGAAGACTTTATAGATAGTATACTCTAGTAGGTATGTTTAGAGTGCTAGAATTCTGCAGAAGTAAAGATTATTCTTTTTTAAAGAGCAAAATTTGGGGTCTATGGTAGATGGATTCCTGGTGTGGGTGCCATTACTGTCAATCATGAAGAAAAAAGTATTTGTAGTGTCTATATCTCAGTTTTTCAAACACTCCCACCCCTACCCCCCAAATAGCAATTCAGATGTAAGAGCAAGGAGGTTAAGCTGTAGAAAGCAAGTATAATTTCTTTGTCAACACCTTTATTATTATTAAAAATAAAAATTGCAAAGGTTTAACAAAGCACAGCTTTCACAAAGATTGATGGTTTTGTGGACACTGTTTGTATGAAAGTCCATGGCAAGCAATTGTTGAATATCATGAAGAAATATAGTATTTAAAACCAAATCCCTGCTGAGCAATTTGGATCAATAAGATAAATCCAGATTTCTTAAGAGCCTGTGTATTAAGTAATTTTATATTAGGACTTAAAAGTACTGATTCTCCATGTACATTATATCTATTTTTTTTATTGCATATCTCAGATTCTGGATGAAATAGAAGAGCATGGCATCAAGATTTATCACCTGCCTGATGCTGAATCAGATGAGGATGAAGATTTTAAGGAGCAGACCAGACTCCTGAAGGTGTGACTGGTTTAATAATTATATACATGGATAATATATTGTATTTTTTCAGACTGCTCAGATGGCTTTAGGACAGGAGCTGCAATGCAACCTGGAGTGAGTCACTCAGGTTCACCCAGAAATGAGACACCTGAAGTGTCTCTGCCCAGGCTTCCTTAGCTTGGAAAATGGTGGCAGCAGTTCCTTTTATTTATTTTACACCTTTAATTTAAAATAATTATGAACTTATTACCATAATATGCAGTGCTGAGCAGAACAAGAGTTGTTCTTGGAGTTGTTTGTCCTGGTTTATTGTAAGTAATTGTTGCACTTTTGGCTTTCAGGCCAGCATTCCATTTTGTGTAGTGGGGTCCAATCAACTCATTGAAGCAAAAGGCAAAAAAGTCAGAGGTCGGCTCTACCCGTGGGGTGTAGTTGAAGTGGAGAATCCAGAGCATAATGACTTCCTGAAGCTGAGGACCATGTTAATGTAAGTGAGAACATTCCAATTCCATGGGAGTTTAGAAAACAATCACCAAGATAATCAAGCACTGCACTGGGGGTTTGCAGCAGTTGTGTAATGCCTGGACATTCAGAATTTGTGTGGAGAAGGCCATGAGCAGCCTGGACCTAGCTGAGCTAGGCCTAGTCAGAGGTTGGACCACACAGGACTCACAGGTCCTCTCTGATCTGAATCACTCAGTGATTCTGTGAAAATAGTGATTTGTGTGCTTCTTTTATCCAGTGCAGTGTTGTTTTGCTGCTCAAATCCCCTGAACATAAAATAAGTTGTGCTGATTTCAATATATCTATGAGTAGATAGATACATTTGTAAGGGAGCAGACCTGAAAAGCCCCCTGGTTGTTTTTTTCCTGGTCTTTGCTACTCTGTTTTGCCTGCTCAGATTCATCAAAGGCCTCACCCAGGAGTACAGCTCTGTCAGGGCACTCTCAGGGCTGGGGTGACCTCTCTGTGTCCTTTATTGCACCAATTGAACTGAAATCAGTTTTAAATTAATATGCTAAGTGGGTGTGCATGCTGAGCACATTGATCCAAGCCAGTGCTGAATGCCAGAGTTGCTTAAGCAAACTGATGTGACACAAGGATGTTTTATCTGTTCATTACTTTATTTCCTCCAGCACCCACATGCAGGACCTTCAGGAGGTGACCCAGGATCTTCACTATGAGAATTTCCGCTCTGAGAGGCTCAAACGAGGCACCAGGTTGGCATCTCATGGTTGCATGCTGCTTTCTCCTCTTCTGAATTTCTATTTTGCTCTCTCTGTGTCTCACCTACCATTGCATTGTTAGGATTTGGTAGACCAAAGGCAGCTCTGTAACTCCAGTCAACATCAAGTTCTGTTGAGCAGCTTACAAAGAGTGTAACAAAAAACGATTTGGTAAATCTGAAGTGATGGTGGTGGGGTTAGGAAATTGTGGGAATAGCTCTGTGCTTTGGTCTGAGGCTTAAACATGGTTGGGTTGGAATGTTGAAGGTACTAAGTAGGACAGATGTTTATGATAAATGCCTTAAAAAATCTGCAAATTAGATCAGAGCTGATATCTTAAAAAGAGTGTGTGGAGGTTTTTTTCAACCAGAATATTTGGATAGAGGCTTTAAAAAGAGATGATCAAACTTTTTTGTAGTGCTTTATTAAACATGACATACATAAATAGTAGCAGACACAAACTCTTAGCCCTGTTTTGAGCTGGCTTGGATAGGGCACAGCTTTCCTGGGAAGAGAACTGGATAAAACACCCCATTTTTAAACACATTAGCAGGGTCTGTAAAGATGATTTGGGGAGTTCTTGTGGGAAATTGCACGATTCCTGGTTTAGGTGTTTCAGCTGCATCTCTTCTCACAGCCACTAGAGGGTTCCAAATTGCACATCTTGGGGTTTTTGGGGCATTTTGCAAAAGTTTCCTCATCAAGCTGTTAACAGACATTTTGTAACATGTCTGGTCAGTTTTTAGAAAAAAGAGTTTTCCTTTTAGAGTTTTCTGCCTACAGGCAAGATAAAATCCTCTTCTCTCCTGATTTGAAATCCTGCTTTCTGAAATTCAAGGTAAAATCCCCAAACTTCCCAAGTTCTGGCACCTCTCATCCAACAGGTGTGTACAAAGGCCTTAGAGGTAATGTGACCTAAGGTCATCCAATTTTTAGAGGATTTCAAGTTGCTGTTAAGTTGGGTATGTGAAACTAAAACATGTTTTTGTATATTTTCTAGTTAAGTGATCCATTTCCTTTCACATTTCTGAAATGGTACTAGAACATAGTTAGGTTTACTGTAAATGAGGGTAAATTTCATGTGAATTTATTTCAAGCTTGCACTTTTGCTACCAGGAGTGCTTACAATATGTGTTTGTTGTCTGTACTGACTAATGATCTCACAGGTTTTGGGGCACAGCAGATTTTTTACAATGTATTTCTTTACACAGGATTTATTTACAATAATTTATTTCTTTTTGTTTACACAGGATTTTTTTTACAATGTATTTCTCTGTTAACTTTTTAACAAACACCAATTTATTTGCTTTGCATGTTTGATGGCACTTACTTGATTAGCTCCATTAGTAGATCCTCCCTGTTGTGACATGAGGAAGGAGAAAGCCATTAGCAAAGTGGTAGGAAATCTTGAATAAAGCCAGGTATGAGGGAGGCAGTCACTTCTCCCAAGTAACAAGTGGTGCAATAACAGGAAACAGCCTCAGGTTGCACCAGGGAGATTTAGATTGATATTAGGAGAAATTTCTCCACAGAAAGGGTGTCCTCTCCTCTCCTCTCCTCTCCTCTCCTCTCCTCTCCTCTCCTCTCCTCTCCTCTCCTCTCCTCTCCTCTCCTCTCCTCTCCTCTCCTCTCCTCTCCTCTCCTCTCCTCTCCTCTCCTCTCCTCTCCTCTCCTCTCCTCTCCTCTCCTCTCCTCTCCTCTCCTCTCCTCTCCTCTCCTCTCCTCTCCTCTCCTCTCCTCTCCTCTCCTCTCCTCTCCTCTCCTCTCCTCTCCTCTCCTCTCCTCTCCTCTCCTCTCCTCTCCTCTCCTCTCCTCTCCTCTCCTCTCCATCATATCATATATCATATGCTATACTAAAACTATACTAAAGAAAAAGGATACATCAGAAGGTTTAACAAGAATGAGAATGAAAATCTCTTGATTGACTCTTCAGAATCCAACACAACTGATGGTGATTGATCATTAAGTAAAAACAATTTACATGAAACCAATCAAACATGCACCTGTTGGTAAACAATCTCCAGACCACATTCCAAAGCAGCCAACACAGGAGAAGCAATCAGATAATTATTGTTTGCATTCTTTTTTGAGGCTTCTCAGCTTCCCAGGAGAAGAAATCCTGGCAAAAGGATTTTTCAGAAAATATGACAGTAACACTGAGGCACATGTTAGTGGCTTAACACAATAGTGGGTTAATGCTTGGACTCAGCAATCTTCCAACCTTAATGTTTTTATGTTTCTAACAATATTAATATTATTTTAGGAAAATAGAAGATGAAGAAGTGAATAAAGACCAGATTCTGCTTGAGAAGGAAGCAGAAGTAAGATGACAGAACTTTATATTCTTGTAATGGGGGAATTTTTGTTTTGTTGCTACTTTAGAGCAAACATTTCTATGATCTTGGTAATTCATAAAGGAAAAACAGTTACATGCCAATATAGAGTTATTTAAAGTTTCACTAAGAAAACAGAAGGAGGAGGAGACTCAGGAAAGGGATTTTTTGGAACAAGTGGAATCTGGTAAAACATGATTCCATTTTACTGATCAGCAATGGATGTAAAACAGTTTGGGCAAGAAGAATTGTCCTCCTGGGAGTAAAGGTTCTGCAGTTAACAGCTGCAGACTGGGACAAAGTCAGTTCAGCTCTGCAGCAAAAGAGAGAATGATGGTAAAAACAGTCAGAAATAAAAAATGAAACAGAAATTTTCATTCTGCCACTGTGACAAATTCACAATGTGTAGCTGTAATGCTGCTTTTCCTGTTCCTCTAACCTATAAAGGTTATAGATAGGCAAGACTAGAAAAAGTGCAATGAAAAGCAAAATGTGGGCAGAAAGACTGAAGTGGAGACCTGAAACAGGTGCTGTGCTAGGGTAGATGAGATTAATAGCCTTGTTGAGAAGTGGATGACAGAAGGGAAAGGGTCTGACATGATCACACATGGCAGGATGAATGGGAATCTACCACGCAAGCAAGAGGTTAATGGGACTCATAGATGATTGATTTAATTTAAAAAGCTGCTTCTAACATAGTCTGTTACTCTAAAATGCAATACTCTAAAACTGAGCTTCAACCAAGTTGAGTCAAGCTTGTGTCTCACTGGATGGTTTGCCTGTAATAGTTGCTTCCACCCAGTCATCCCTAGCAAGGGAGTTGGGGAATAATCCTGACAATTTTTTTTTTGATGACAGATACAGGAGTAGTTTGGAGAGACATAACCAGGCTGCTTTTTTTTTTTCCTGATAAACTTTAGTAAGTGTAAATGCTTGTTCAGTACTTCAGAACCATAATTTTTATACATGTAACATCAGAGACTTCCACTTAGGGATGCTTAAAAATCCCATCCCACAGTACAATAATAAAATTATTTATTTCAGTCAGTAAATGCCAGCCTCTTCAGTGATGCAGAGCAGTAAGAGAAGATGCCATAACCTCAGTACATTACCTGTCAGATAAAGAAAATGCAGATGTGTGATTCCCTCTTTAATAAAAATAAGAATTAAAGTGATGACAGTGAAGAATTATATTGTGAGCTACAGAATTCCTCTGTGCTGCTTTTCCAGCTGCGTCGCATGCAGGAGATGATTGCAAGGATGCAGGCACAGATGCAGATGCAGATGCAAAGTGGAGAAGGTGACAGCAGTGGGCACCATGTGTAAAGTCTTGGGTAAGATGCTCAAATAACCTTAATAAACTTAAAGGGCTTCTCCTTTAGCTGCTCTCTAATGTGCTTGGTATTAAGAAGTTTTGGAAAAATGTTAACGAAATGGGTTTCCATAGGTTTCAGTGTGAATTTTAATTTAGAAAGATTAACTGCTGTTTGCAAAGTTAGATGGCTTGGAGTCAAACTAAACAGTGTGGTGGTGTGTGTGTATACATATAAAAATTTCCCAGAAAGTCAATACAATATATCCAGGTAAGAATTATGGAAGAAGTCTTTGAAATAGTTTAACCAGGTTTCTTAATCTCATGATGAAGTCATTGTTTATAAAATTATAAACAATTATAAAATGTGTGCAGTTCTTTCAGGTTTCTTAATGTGAGAAGACTGCTGATCTGAAATGGTCTTTTCCTGTCTTGTTTTTAGATGATTTTACCCCCTGACTCACAGGAGACCTCCTGGAGCTGGATTGCAGTGGTGGAGGACAAAAGGATGCCTCTTGCTTCCATGTGATCTGGAGCTTGCTGTGGAGTTTAATGTGGGACTGTTTTGTGGTAACACCTTGTGAGATGTATTTCATAACTTGTAGTCAGTTGGTATTTTTATATATTATACACATTTGACTTTCATTTTTTTTTAGTCCTTCTTTTCTTGAGGTTATTTTAAATTTCCTGTTAGGGATACTAAATAGTTATTGAAAGTTTTCTAGCCTGATAAGCAGTAGATAGTAATATTTTTTTAATATACCTTATTAGCTCCCTACTTTTAACTTTGTATTCCATTTAGAAATAAGCAGCTGCCAGTGATCCCTTGTTCAGTGCCAGGTAACAGTCACCTCACTAAGGCTGCACCCCTGCAAGGCTAATTTTATAAATATTGCAGTGTTTACATGTGTGTGTGACACCAGCAGCCCTTTCTCTGCCTCTGCTCACAGCAGAGGATTTCCTTGGCCTCTGCAGAACATCAAATGAAAATTCAAGCATGCCTTGTGTCTTAGCAAAAGGAAGGAGAGGAGATGCCTCTGTGAGAGGCACACTGGATGTTACATGACAGGCATTATTTCTTGTACATTTAACCTTGAGGGATATTGTTTTCCTAAAGTCTCTTACTCTATTGCAGCTAATTTTGAATAGTTTCTTGTAGGCCATCACAAATCACTCCTGCTATTTTCTGGCATTATTGTAGCCAAATAAACTTGAATAAGGCTGATTTTATTGTTGAAAGTGGTGAACTCCAAAGAGTAGTTTTCTATGCATGGATGTTTCCTACATCCAAAGTGTAAGAAATTCTATAATTCCTAATAAGTATTTTCATACTATTTTTAGGGCATTGTAAACTGTTACATGTAGTAAAAATATATATTAGCACACTTCTCTTTTTAAAAGTGACCTGTTCCTGACAGGATCAGTGCAAACTGTATTTTAAGTTCTTGCTCCAGGATGGAGTCAGCAGTATTACTTCAGGAGAGACTCTGTTTCCTTTTATTAGGCCAAGATCACTTTTTTAATCCTGGTAGCAAAGGAGACTTTTTTATCTTGGCTGGGCTTGTGCTGCAGATCATTCCTTGTGTTGTGTTTGCAGCAAATAATCAATAATCAACACAAGTGCCCAGGTGGTGGCTGACAGGGCAAGCAGTGACACACCCTGTGTTGTTTGCTGCTCCTGATAAAGCCAGCAATCAGATTTCTTCATCTGTTCTATCACAAAACATCCTTATCTGAGCAGCTAATAAACAAATAGATAGAATTGCAACTTCTTTTGGCTCTTTGAGCTCAGGTGCAGCTGTGACTTTCAGAATTTTGTTAATGTTCCTGTGGAAAAAAGAATAGAATTTCTGCAGCTAATGTATAATTCCAGTGGTGCTTCAGTGGCTAGATTAAATATAAATATCAGCTGAAATTTTTACCTGCCTGAAACTGCTGTTTTATGTTTGAATCTTTCTAAAAATGTGAAGTAAAATCCTGCATTGTAGCTGGGGATGTCCAGCTCTGTCTTCCAAACTTTGACACAAGTCATTTGACTTTCCCTTACCTTGACAAAAGTGAAGATGAGAACCTTTTTGTATGCACAGAAGAGTTAAATCCCATTTTGTCAAACCTCTACACATAACACTTGGTTAGAAAAACATGTGCTTCTAAATTCTTGAATTGCTTTTTCAAAAAAGGGTGTAGGACCAAAGTAATGTAGCAGCACTGTCAGAGAACACTCCACAACACCTTATTTATTTCTATTACCATGAGCCTGTACTTGAAGAAAAACTGTGAAATGTAAAATGTCTGCACAGGGGCCTGGTTGTACTTGTCACTCTCACTGTGTATATTGGGTTGAAAGGTTTTTTCTCTATTTTTAACATGGGAACAAGAGCACACTGTCCATTTGTTTAGTGCTGTTTGGTCACCATCTGTGAAATTATTTCTTTGGAATATTTACATGTCTATTAAAATATTTGTTCAGGATAAAGCATTTCATGTTATTATTAAGCAAAGAAAAGTTTGATCTAAATTGATCAAAAAAATGATCTAAAAATTCAACAGGAGAAATATTTTTGTATGTTGCTTTGGCATTTAATGGGAAAAACCAAGTTTTTGGCATTAGGCAATTGTAGGTAATTAATTACTGCATCTTCCCAAGTCTTTGGGACAGTTGTTCATAGTGTGCCTGATGTCTCTGAAGGTTCTCCTTCACTTTTCTTGAGATGGTCTTGAAATGGATGGTTTTGTGCTAAGGCATGAAAAGCAAGACTACTTTTCTCAGAAAAGCTGCTGGTAAAAGAAAAAAATATGAGTGGCAGAAAGGCTTGGGGACAAAAGGTAAATTCTGTTTGGTGGTTTGTTGAACTGGCCACAGTTCTTTGTCTTTTACTGTTTTGTGATGGTTTTTATATTAGGAGTAAAAATACTTTTGAATTTGCAGAGCTTTATAGTTGATAGCAAAAGTTACTAGTTCTTGGTACAAAAACCTGTTATAATCTGTGTACTTCAATTAGCTAAAACTGTAATAAAAATGCTAAAAAGCTGTTTTGTGTTTATTATGATTCTTTATTGTACTCAATATTAATTTGTGGTGGTATGTTTGAAATATTGTCCTGTTCTAGCCAGGACAGGGTTAATTTTTGGGGCAGCCAGGAAGGGCAGGGTTGGAGTGACAGTGGATGGGGTTGGGCTCCATGGTGGGCATTTTCTCTCTCTTTTGTATCATTTTTGTTCTTTAATATGGTTGCTATTACTGTTCCTTTTCTTATCTCATTGCTGTTTCCAGTAAATTGTTCTTACAACATTTTGTGTTTCCAGTTCTCCTCTCCATCCTGATGCAGAAAAGAGAGAGAAAGGAAGAGGGAGCAAGTGATTGGCAGCCTGGTTTGGAGTTTCAGTGGGAGCAGTGAATTGGGAAATACCATTGCTAAACCAGGACAGCCTTAATTCAGCCCCAGTGTGGGGCACAGAGCAGTGAGAAAACCACAGATGTGCCCAGAGCAGGTTGGAAACAGGTTTGATCCAAGCATTTTCTGTATCTGAGAAGTCCCAATGTTGCTTGGTCTGTTCAGTGGGTGTGGTGCCTAACATGTGCTCCTCACGGGGTTTTTTCAGGGCAGGGAGAGCAATCAGGATTTGATTTTTGCTTTGTTGCTGTACTGTGGGATGCCACTTTATGACATGATAACATTGAGGACAATGAGGGTCATTTGATGAGTATTCAGTGTTGTTATGCAGGGAGAACAGGGAAGGATGATTTTCCCCAGCTTTTCACCCCTTTTTCCTCCCTCTAGCCTGTTAGAGCAGCTTTTGAGAGTTTTGAATGCCCTTTGTATGTTAAAGAAAGCATGTTCTTGTTGCTAAGTCTGCCAGGTCTACTCAGTGGGGTCCACACCATGTTGAGAGTCAGGACAGAGATTTTAGGGAGGTCAGTCAGAGATCTGCCCCCAAGGATGACTAAGCATGCATGGCATGGGAGAAAATGGGCCAGGTTTGGGGAAATTCTCTGCTACAGTGGTTTGGAAGTTCACCCCTAAAGGAGTACAGATTTTTTTGTCACTGTTAAAGTGACAGAATGTTTGCAAGGAGAATGCTGTGGCAACTCCAGAGAGGAGAAACCTCTTGCAGTGTGCTGAGGTTTTATTTAGTGGCTTTTATTTAGTGGACCCTGCTCATCACTAGAGAGCAGCCTCTGGGGAGGGGGAGGAAAGCAGAGCAGCAGCCACCATGGCTGTCTCTAGACTCTCTCCCTTTCTTTGCTCCTTCCATTGGGATCCTGCAAGCTCCCAGCTTTTTTCTTGTACTTCATCCATACTTTTGGGCTAGCATTTTTGTAGGTTCTGCTTATCCTGGTTAGAGTGATGGTGGCTTGTATGCCCAAATGTTCCCTTTTGTGGGGAGAGTAATTCAAATTCACTCCCTGGCTATCATGGCTCTTCAGCAAAGAATGAGGAAAAAGATCATTCAGAGCCTGTGATGTGCCATTTTCAGGTGGTTTTGAATATTAGATCAAATTCTGACACTCATTGCTCCCAGGCTTTTCATTTGTGTGACTCCTGTGTGTGAATCAGTCACACCTCTGTCTTCAAACACACTCTAATGACCTCAGAGTGAGCTGCAGAGGAGAAAGCTCTCCTGTGATGTCAGTGGAAGGGAATGTTTGGCATTCATTAACAAATGCTGCCAATCCCAACTATATTCAGAAGGCATTTAGTAGGAAATCCTCTCAAGACTGAAAGAAATAAAGTTCAGATTCGTGGGTTGTAACTTCAATATCACTTGAGTCCTTTACTGTTTCTGTCTCAGTGGACAGCATGGGTGCAGAGAAGTACCTTTTTCAGGCAGCTCTCCTGCTCCACACTGCCAAATATTGCCTGGATCTTTCTGAGTGTTTGGACAGGGCTGAGCACACCTCCTGTGTCTGTTTTGTTGGCCTCTCTGTGGGGCTCTTGCTGGTTTATCTGGCTTCTGGGCCTTGGAGAAGGATTTCTAGCAGCATTTTGCTAGCTTGTTACACAGATCTAGTGTTACAAAAAGAGAAAGAAAAGTGAACAAAATATCTATAAACCTTTGTTTCCTGACATCTGAGTAAAGAAAAATGAAAAATGTAACTTTTCCTGCCTTTCTCTGGACACTTTGTAGTAGATCCTGAAATGCTGCATGCTTTAGGGAAGTGTCTGAACTAGAGGAGAAATGAGGTGGTAATTGCTCGGAATGTGCAAGAATATAATCCATAAAGGCTTTGGGAAGAGCTGAAACCATTGCTTGGAAGGACATTGTACTGGAATTCAGTGCAAAGGACTCCATGGAATTATGTGCTCTTCCCTATTTGCTGTTTTCTCTCAATGCTGAGTATGGAATAGAGCTCAAAGAGCTTAGCACAGGGCTCCTGCTGTCAGAGAAAGCCAGAAAGAAATGCTTACAGGATTCCTGCAGTGCAAGAAAGCTGTGATTAAAACACTTCATAACTCAGCTTGCCATAGAGATTTTCCCACAGCCCACGATTCCCAAGGGCAATTTCTCAGCAGAGATAACAGTCTGATGAGCAGCTTGTTGTCCTGAAGCCCTGTTCCTGCCATGGCTGCCACCAGAGATGCTGAGTGAGGCTCTGAGCTGCTGTTCCTGTGGACAGCCCCAAAGGCATGGGGCTGGCACTGCAGGTCAGTTTACCTGTGAAGCAGGGGTTGTCCCTGTGCTGGAGCAGCCCTTGGTGTGTAGTTGTTTCTTAAAGAATGCCTTCATAATCCAAAAAATGGGAGGTGCTGTCACCTTCTAGTGTGTCCTTTTATATGAAGACTTGAAGGGTGCTGGCACCAGGCTGTTGTCACAGTGCCCAGGTGAGCATGTGTGCAGTGAAGTTACATTTGATGTCATTACAGGTGAAACCCAGAAACTGGGAATGGAGTATGAGGAGGAAGAGCTTTGTCTAAGGAGTGGTGTGATGGCCAGACACCCTGCCAGGGCAGCCCAGACATGATGGGATCACCTGGGCCTGGCTCACTGCCACAGCAGGGTGTGCCCAAGTTTCAGGTGCCTCGTGGAGTTTCTGCAGCATTTAGCAAGGCAAGATCTGATGGAGCTGTGTGTTTGCAAGTTTAGTTTCGGTGCTTGAAATGCAGAAGGCAAATGAATTTCACTGCCACCCACAGGAATGAGAGCCTGTCAGTCCAGCAAGGCAGAGGAGGTGTCTAGCTCCCTCAGAGAGAGAACAACACACTTTTGGGGAGCTCCTCTAAAAGGGTGAGAGCAGACCCAGCCCTGCAGCCATCCTGCCTGGCTTTATGGAGCAGTCCCACAGAGGAAGCAGTGCAGCACTTACTGCTGTAGGAAACACTGAACTCCTAGGCAGGAAAAGAATGAGGAGTGAGGAGCTCTGCTCTCTCTGCCAAGCCTGGGGCTTATCCTGCTCCCTTTGAGACCTGCAGTAAACAGTTCAGTAGAACTGATGGAGCTGGTTGGTTTTGCTCCATCCCAGCCCTCCCTGGCTCTCAGCTTTGCACATCTCATGTGATGTAAATGGTGTCAGGTTTAGGGCTTTGTTCCAGGGCTACCTCAGAGAGAGAACAGCACACTTTTGGGGAGCTACCCCAAAAGGGTGAGAGCAGACCCAGCCCTGCAGCCATCCTGCCTGGCTTTATGGAGCAGTCCCACAGAGGAAGCAGTGCAGCACTTTCTGCTGTAGGAAACACTGAACTCCTAGGCAGGAAAAGAATGAGGAGCTCTACTCTCTCCCAAGCCTGAGGCTTATCCTGCTCCCTTTGAGACCTGCAGTAAACAGTTTTGTAGAACTGATGGAGCTGGTTGGTTTTGCTCCATCCCAGCCCTCCCTGGTTCTCAGCTTTGCACATCTCATGTGATGTAAATGGTGTCAGGTTTAAGGCTTTGTTCCAAGAGTGATCCACGTTGCCAAACAGAAATTTCTGTTCAGCCCTGTAAGTCACATACACAAAAAAATGACAAAAAGTCAGGGAGATCTGAGTTGTAAGATGTGCATTCCATTAGGAACTTCACCATGTTGAGGCATCATTCTTAAAGTGCTTCAGCCTGGCTGTCCCCCTGGATTTTATTGACATGCAGTTTGAAGCTGGTGGGACAATGAGGAATTGCCTCATTTTTAAAAGCAGAAGCCAAAAATTCATGGGGAAAAACCCATGTAGGAAGTATAGGAGCTCACAAGTGTCGTGAAGGTAACTCAGTGTATTCTATAAAATAAGTGAATATACACACCCATGAGAGCTAATGTAAAACTCTCATTAAACCTGATCCTGTGCTGCTTCAATAGCATATTTATTAAAAAAAAAGAGAGAAAAAAAGGCACTGACAGTAAAAGGTTTTGTTCAGAACATGCTTGCTTCTGTGCCTTGCAATTTCCAATTTCCTTGGTTTTTTTTTAATTTTTCATTTATTTTTACTTTTAAGAAGTTTTTCCATAGAGGAGAGCCCAAAACCTAGGCTGAGCTGTTCCTGTAGTGGTACTTACTCTGAGTTCAGAGTTTCTTCCCTGCAGAGAACAATTGGGCTCTCCAGGAATATTTCAATCTCTTTGAAAGTTTGCACCCAGCACAAGAAAACTGCTTTGAATTTTCCTTTCCTGCCCAGCAAATAGTCCCAGGCTGCTTTAAAACATGGAAACAGCATGGCAGGGGTGGCTGTCCATGTGTCTGACAGCTGGGCTCAGCTCAGGGGCTGTGTCAGGGCAGCAGTGGCACAGCTGTGCTCTGTGTCCTGGCACCAACAGCTGGAACAGCCCTTGGGTTGAGGGCAGAGTGGGGAATCCACCAGTTTGTTTTGCCAGCAATCTGTGTTTGGCTGCCTCATTTCTGAAAGAACTTACTGCAGCAGAGTTGGTGTTACTGAGCCTCAACTGTGGTTTATCTGGCAGTAATTGCCAAGCTTATCCATGTCTAGTGCTTGGAGATCCTAAATTTATCCTTTTATTATTCTAAGTTCCTGTGCATGAAATAAAACTAGGCCTTTTTCTCTTTTATATTTAACTGGGCATTTGTGCATTTGTTGACTAAGGTTGATTGGTATGTGAGGATGAGGTGATCTTTCTTGTCAGAATTTCAGATTGTGGGGGTGCATTGGTTTCTGTCTGGGGATGTCTTGTTCCCCACCCCTTCAAACACACAGAGACATTTTTCATGTACATCTTTGAGGCATTGTACAAGGCATGACTGGCTTGAACCCTTGTGCAACTTCTCTGAGGTAACAAAAGCCAGGCTGATTTGATGGGCAGGGAAATGAGATGAACCTCAATGGGATTTAAAAAATAATAAAAAAATAAAAGGCAGGGTGAGCTTTTTGGCACTCTCAATTTTTTTGGGAGGTGATGTTCAGGCATTGCTGCTTGAGACATGTTTTGTTGCCTTCACTGTGCAGACATTATTAAGTGTGAGAGAGGAAAAAATCAGTATAATTGCAGAAAAGACTATTTGGTAGCAGCTTAACGTTCAGGCTGTTAGTCACAGAACTAACATCTATCAAAAAACCTTTGGATTCAATTTAAAGCAAATTCAGAGGAATTCTGGGCCTGTTTGTGCTTTTGTGCAGTAAGATTGGTGCACCACGTGGGGGCAATAAGGGATTGTCTGTGTCTCAGCTGTTACCTGTGGATAAGAACACAGCAGACACAGTTGTCAGATTTTTACCTGGACTTTTGTTGCAGGGTTGTGGCTCAGCAGCTCTGTTTTATTGCAGTTTGTAGCTTGTCTGTGCTCTTTATTTTTGTGCTGTGGCTTCAGAAGTGCTGCTGGCTACAGACTGTACCTTCTGGGCAGGGAGGACGTGCTTGGACGAGTTCACCAGTCAGACTGAGAGGAGCTGCTGAGTGAGTGTGTCTGTGTGTGCAGGTAGGAACATATGCTGTGCTTAATTTACTTGTTCTAATTGCCACCTTCACCATGAGAGCCAAGTTAAAATAGAGATGTAATTATGAAAGTCAAAGTAGGTGATTGCAAAAAGGGATTGCAGCCTCTTGGGGTTTTTCTGTTAGCAGAAGTTTTTCCTGTACATAAATACCTAGGCCTGTTCTAAAGAATTGGTTAATAATGAGGGTTTAATTCCAGGTCATGGTCTAAGGCTGGTGGACTTTGTGCTTTATAAAGGCCAATGTAATTCAAAGTTGCAGTGTGTATAGAAGAGCTTTTGAAAAATACTCCAAAGGGGAACAATGAGAAGCTCAAAGATTTCCTTCTGGGAGAAGTGCTGGACCATGATTGTGGGGAGCAGAATTATTTAAGATTGGAAGTGTAAAATCCCAGCCACAGGGTCTACAAGTATCTGTAGCACAGAAATCAGTTGGTTTAGCAGGATACTGCTGCTGCTGAGTGCCTTTGCCATTCCATCTCTGCCAGTGGAAGGAGGTGCATTCTGACCATTTTTGAAGCATCTTCATTCATTGCTGCTGAAGAACAGGATTTCTCTTTTGCTTTCAGTAAATTTTAACAGTAAGTGAGCCTGGAGTAAGAGAGTAATTCTGGTAAGTGGCATGTACAGGTATGGCTGTGTTATTCAATCTTTATGCTCATTGTGTGGATCATATCTCTGCTTATCCAGCAATTCCTGTTCTCCTTGACTTGAGTCTTTTGTCATTTGCTAATGAGAGTTAGTGGATTGGTCAGATTTTATGATTTCACTCTTTTCAGTTTTTCTACCATCTGAAGTACTGGTGGGCTGTTAGTACAGAGCACCACCTGATTAAAATTCCTGAAACTGGCCTGATTTTGCAATTTAAAAAACAAACTTATGGTCTTTGTGACTGTTGGGTAGAGAACTTGTTATTCAGTGATGAGGCAGCTTGAGGAATGACTTGTTGGTCCTGCACACTGGTCCCTGCTGAGATGTCTAAGGTGATGTGGGAGGCAAAACAAGTGGTCTCTGTCTGGTTCTGCTGCACAGGCCATTACAGGCTGAACTCTTCAGGGCTGAAACACTTCCAGACCAGAAACACAGCCAGGGTGCTCACTAATTGTCATGACTTTTCATCTAACATGTAAACACACTTGTGCAAAAGTGATTTTTTTCCCCTGGTGGAGCTCTGAGGTGCTCTGCAGGTGGTGCAGTGTCACCATGTCCTCAAAAGTGATCATCTGGTGGAGAAAGCTCTCAGCCCTTCCAGTTAGTCCTAGGTGATACTTAGGCTTAGGTTAATGATGCCTACAGGAAATTGTTGAATATCTCCAGGCAGTAACAGATGGAAGAATTGTCATACAAGGCTCTGGCTTGAACTAAAGCAAGAAAATGGCAGTGAACTGTGGCAGTCAAAGTCTGTGAACAGCCCCCAAAGGGATTCTGGTGCTTTCAGTGACCCACCTGCAGTGAAACCCATATCAATACATCTTCCTCATCATTCTTGGTGTGCCCATGTGTGTTGTCATTGTGGAATGCACAACACAACACACTGGAAATGTGAACTGGTGACATGTGGCTCTGTTAGTTTGGTGCACATGGTATAAAATGCTGGCTGAAGTGGTTGTAAATAATTTTGCTCTCAGCTGTGCCAGCTTGCTGCTGTAGACAGCAGGGAAGACACAATGTAAGCATTTGAAACTGCTTGCCTTGTTCTTATGAGATGGAGACCTCTGAGAGACAGAGCTTTGTAGTGTGTATTTGGAAAATATGTGCTGACAAAATCACCATTTTCAGCCTGCAGAGTTTCTCTTTGTCATGGTGAAGGATCGGAACAAAAAGAAGCTTTCCCAGCTGTTATCTTGGTTGGATAAGAAGTCTGCTTTGAAGGACTTCCTCTAACCTCATCCAGAGGGTGATTAAAGAAAAAATTTATATTATAGTGTCATGAAAGGTAATTCGAATTGTCCTGCTCAGGCCAAGAGGAGAATGTGGTGCAGATTATCTGTTGTATTACTTGAGTGAAAGAGTTACACCTTGTTATCAGTTTTTATCTCAAAAGGAGAAAGCTGTGCTTTGTCCTGACACTGCATCAGCAACAGCTGGCTTTCATGTGTAATGACATTCTTCTTCTAGTTTTGGTCTCTCAACTTCGTCCTCCTCCTGTAAAGGCTTCAAACACTGCTTGGATGGCTGAAAAGTTTGATTTCATTGCTATTACAGAAACTTAAAAGTCTTTGTGGACAGCTGTGAAGAACATACTGCTGAGTCTGGTAGAGATAACCATCCACTCCCTCTTTTGGTTTGCAAAATCACCAAACACCAGATCTCAAGCATGTTTTTTGTTAGAGATGCTGAGGATTTAATAAATGATTGAGTGTATAGAACAGAAGTTCAACCTCATATGGCCCTTCCTAATTGTACCCTGTGGCTGCTCCAGCCCTGGAAGTGTCCAAGGCCAGGTTGGATGAGGCTTGGAGCTACCTGGGATAGTGGAAGGTGTCCCTGCCCATGCAGAGGAGTTGAAATTGGATGGTTTTTAGGTCCTTTCCATCCCAAACTATTCTGGAATTCTCTGATAGAAAAGATTTTTTTTGTTTGTTTGAGTAGACAGGTCAGAAATGAGCTTGTTCTTATGTGTTCAGGATGAGGACAATTAAACACTGAACCTTTGTGCCTTTTCCTTACTGCATTGTTTCAGTTCAGTAAATTACCTGTGTTTTTGGTAAGCAACAAAGTCAGGACTCTTGAGTGAAGCATAAAGAGCAGCAGCAGGGTGTTGATGCTTCTAAAGGCTCTGCCACATCTGTAATTTTTCCTTCCACCCCTGAGTGTGGTGGTGTGTGGCTTTAAAGTGATCACATCAGATTTGTTCTCTGACTTAGTGGCAGCTGCTTTTTTGCACAAGAAAACTTTAGTGCTCTTTTTAGATGTTAAAGAAAGTGATTGAGATGGAGATGACTCTGAAGTGTCGGCACTTTGAAGGATGTGAAAGTGTATTAGCAGTTAGGCTGCAAATAAAAAGCCATGCAAATAAGATACTGAAACAGCCTGTCAGTAATGAAAGCACTTCACCTGACTGAAATCACCATTGGTCTTATAAATGGAGTTCTCTAAAATGTTGTGTACACTTTTGCAACTTTCCTATTTATGTTTTTTTTTTTTCTGTATCCATGAGATTCTTCAGCTCCACATCATTTTTAAAGGAGAAAAAATCATGGGGTGTATTTTTTTTTAAACCTTGTGTCTTTTGTTCTTTTGAAGAGATGAGAATGCTGTTAGTCAGGAATTACTCACTAAATTTGCAAGCTGCCTTTTTGTGAGTGAGAGTAATGAAGCTGCTTCTGTTTGAAAGTGCTGTTCTGCATAATTTATGTGCTTTTTATTACCAAAGTCATATGCTATGCCAATATTTTGTTTTTCATATTGCTGTGAAAAGGTCAAGTTCTCAGAAACAAGATGGCTCCTTGCAATTCTCATGCTGTTGTCCAACAATCCATCTCTAGAGAAACCCAAGGATTTCTCTCATTCCTGTTGCTTCTTGTCTTGAAGAGCAGACTGTAGTGAGCTGTGGGTGACTCAGAGTTGTGAAAGGTGGCCCTTTTCAGGAAGAGCTCTTTTCCTGGCTGTCCTGTTATCTGCCAGCCTTGGCCTTAGCTTTAGAGCTGATGAAATCCAGACGGTGCAAAGATCTGTTTGTCCTGTGTTGAATTTCCTACAGTGTTTTGTTCTTGTGTGTGTCAGTGAGGGCTTGCTGGCTGGGGAGGGAGGAGGAGGAGGAGGAGGATGCTGCTGCTTTTGTGTTTTTCAGCTCCTTTGGCCAACAACACTTCCCAATGCCCCTGTGCAGCACCCACCTTTTCTGTTCTGTAGCGCTGAGTCTGTTTCTATCCCCACTTAAAATTCACATGTGAAAAATTTAACCTAGTCAAGACCTAAAATTTTCACTACTTGGCCTGGGGCTGGTTACTGGCGTGGTGTTGTCCCCCAGGGTGGTGTTTCCCTGAGCAAGTGAGATCTGTGGGTGCGCCTGATGGATGTCTGTGGTGGCACTGGGGGATCTCATGTGCCTCTTTTTGGGGTGCAGGTCTTGTGCAGCAGCCTGTCCTTCAGCTTCGCATGGAAATGTTATTTTAAAGCCTTCCTCGTGCTGCAAAACCCCACTTTGGGTTCCGTTTCGGTATAAAATAATTCTCCGATCCCGGCGGGACCGGCGGGGCGGTGTGGCAGCGGGAGGGCTCGGTGTGTGTCTGTGTTCTGTATCCCGCGGAGCTCCGTGCGCGGAGCGAGCCGCGGGCCCTGCCCCGGGCCCCGTTACCCGCCCGCAGGGTGGGGCCGGTCCCGCCCCGGTCCCGCTGCCCACAGCCGGGCGGGGCGGGGCGGGGCCGCTCGGGGCCGGTGTGAGCGCGGGCGGCGGCGGAGCGGGCCCGGCCTGGAGGTGAGCGCGGGGCGGCGGCTCCGGGCCGCGAACCGAACCGGGCCGGGGCCGGAGCGCGGGGAGCGGGCGCGGGGCGGGAGCTGAGGGAGCCGGGGCTGAGGGGGCCGGAGCGGCGCTGCCGGCGAGCGGCGCCCCAGGCCGGTGGCTCGGCCCCGCCTGCGCGGCCGCGCTTCCGCCGCTGTCGGCGGTGCGGCCCCGGCCCGCGGCGCTCGTGTGGGAGCCGGGCCGGGGAACGCGGGCCGCGCTCGGCCAGCCCCGGGATGAGGCGCCGGCTCGGGGGCTGCCGGGGCCTGGGGAGCGGCTTCCCCTGGGCTTAGAGAGCGCCTTCGCTGGGGCTGCCGCAGGTCCGGCCTGGGCGGCTTCGCCCCTGCCCTGCCGGGTTGCGAGTGTGAGGGCAGCCGCGCCCCGGCACGGCCCGTCCCCGGCACGGCCCGTCCCTGACCGCCTCCGTGCGGGCACCCGGGCCGGGAGCGTCCTGCCGGGCCCGGCTGCTCGGTCCGAGAGGCGCTGCTGAAGCGCCGCTCACCTGGCTGGGACCGGCCGCGGACATTCCCCGCTGTCCCCGCCCATCCAGCTCCGTCCCGGCCGGCGTGTGCAGGGAGAGCCATGGAACCCTTCGGGGCCGTGAGCTGGGACGGGCCCTAGGGGAGCCTGAGGTGCGGCTCAGGGAGAGACATCGCTCCTCTCACCATGGAGCACTCGGAATCTTCACCGTCTTCGCTGCGGTGATGGATTCCTGGTGCATCATTTGTGTCAGCTCAGTGCAGCTGTGCTAACGGGTGGCTGTGGCTTAAAGAGTTAAGAGAGACAAGTTTGCTCTTTTGTATTTCCTTGCTGCTCCGAGTGTAGCTATTGGAATTAATACCCTGCTCACACTGCTGGGGAACT
This sequence comes from Melospiza georgiana, assembly GCF_028018845.1. Taxonomy (NCBI): domain Eukaryota; kingdom Metazoa; phylum Chordata; class Aves; order Passeriformes; family Passerellidae; genus Melospiza; species Melospiza georgiana. The sequence continues at coordinate 21,527,549 of NC_080439.1, read as the reverse complement.
GGCCTCACTTCAGATCTGCCTCCTGCATGGGTGAGGGATGGAGCATGGACCCTGCCATGAACCACTGACCAAAAGACACCGTGCTCAGAGGAGCTCCTTGGAAAGCCCTTGGTGTCATCCAAGTGTGCAAAGCCAGATTGAAGGGGCTAGAAGTAAACTGGTCTAGTGGAAGGTGTCCCTGCCCATGGCAGGGGGTTGGAACAAGGTGGGCTTTAAGGTCCCTTTAAACCCATGCCACTCTATATTTCTATGATCTTGCATATCCTTAGATATAAGCTGCCTTTCCAGATTTGCTGGTAGCTGAAAATGCTGTCTTGCTTCTGAAAAATATGTTTATTCCATCCAAATAGAAGATGAAACTCATTGTGACTTAAAAGGTATTTTGCAAAGCACCTGGTAAAAATGAAAAGAATATACTGCTACCTAAATTTTGTTTTGTTTGCTCCTCCATTTAGGGCTGAGAGCAGCACTCATTCAGTCACTGTGCTTCAGGGAGCAGATTTAACTTTAGTCCCTGGGTCCCAATTTGTAGGAAATGATCAGGAGAAACACTAGGTGCAAGCAAGTTCAGGGAGAGGCAATGCAAGGAAGATTTTTTTTTTTTTATGCCAGAACACCAGTGTTGTGGTGATATTGTATTTTAGTTTTGTATTGTTGAGATCTTGTTGTGGCTCACTCATGGCAGGAGGCTCTTGGTAGGATGTTCTGCTCTGCTCTGCCTGTAGAAATTCTGTTCTTGGAGCTTGCAGCCTGTCTCTAGCTCATTTTCCTCCTCCTTTCATAGTCAGCCCCTTGAACTGAAGTGTTTCCTGAGCCATGACACTGTGGGTTTTGTCCAGAAATGTCATATGTGTAGTCAGAGTACTTAAAACACCCTATGTAGCTGTGGTGGTGAAACTGCAGAAACTGGAGATAGTGCTTGGCTTGGCTGGCACTCCTCACACATGGGCTGGTGGAGGCAGAGGGAGCAGACTGGGATATCTGGGGGTTGTCAGCAGCTCTGGTGGCACCAGTGGGGTGCCTTGGCAGGGAGCAGGATGTGCCATGGGGGGGATCCTCCACTGCTCTTCTGTGCATCATGCTTCTGCACATGTGTGTTGTGCCCAGTGCTTGTTTGGCCGTTAAAATCTGAATATTGGAAACATTTTTAGGAACATGTCATCAGTGAGACGTGAGATCAAGCCCCACTGAGTTCACTTTTCCTGTTACCACCAGTGGGGAGGGACTTTGACACGTGCAGTTCCTGTTTGGTGTGACTCTGGTCTCTCCTGGCTGGTGACCAAAGCTGGAGAGTGCCCAGGAGCTGCCCCTGAGCCCGGCCTTGGGTGGCCTGCCTGCCTTCCTTGGGCCAGCAGCTGCCTCCAGCTGGAGGGGAGGCTGCTGAGGCTCTGCAGGGCTCTTCCTGCTGCTGCCTCTGCTCTTGCTCCCTGCATTTTTTTCCTTTTGAGTAACTGCAGAGTGTGTCTCTTGCAGGAGCTGTTTATTCAGGAGGGAATGAGTGCTCCTGGAGCACTAATTTTAAGAGTGGCTGGCTAATAAAGAGCCCTGTGAGGAGTGTGACTGATCCTGGGCAGCTCCAGGTGATCATGGGCTTCTGAATGCCAACAGCAAAAATTTACCATGGCATTACCTGATAAGGGACATGATAACAAGGGGATACAGGTGACCAGATCAAGCTCTGGTTTTCCTTCAGATTAGCAGTTAGCAGAAAGACATACCCAGTTTACACCTCTGAATTTTGTTGTTAGGCTGCTTTTAAAATTATGACCTAAAAGTTTTCCTCCTTGGCTGTGTGGCCACATGAACCAAGAAGTTCAGCCAAAGAATACACACGAAACACCCTAAGAAAAAAACTTAATGATTATTTGTCACCCAAAGCTGGGCACAGGGCAGTGTGTGCCCACTTTTAGGGTTAAGCTCATCCTTCATGCTGGGTTTGGTTTTGGGTCCCTGGTGCCTGTCTAGAGTTGGGCAGTGGAGCTGGGGAAGGGTCTGGAGAACAAGAAAGGTGAGGCACAGCTGGGGGAGCTCAGCCTGGGGAACAGGAGGCTCAGGGGGAACCTTCCTGCTCTCTGTAACTCCCTGACAGGAGGGTGCAGCCAAGTGGGGGTCAGGCTCTGCCCCCAGGGAACAAGGGGCAGCACAAGAGGAAACGGCCTCAAGCTGTGTCAGAGGACATTTACATTCAATAGCAGGGAAAATTTATTCACTGAAAGGTTGGTCAGGCATTGGAACAGGCTTCCTAGGGCTGTGGTGGAGTTCCCATCCCTGAAGTGTTCAAACATGTGTGGATGGGGCACTTGGGGACATGGTTTGGTGGTGTAGGCAGTGCTGGGTTAGGGCTTGGACCTGATGATGTCAGAGACTTTTTCAGTCATAATTATTCTGTGATTGTCACACTTTCTTGTTGCATGGGAGGCTGGTGACATCTCTGGGTGCTCTGATCTGTGCTGCTTGGTCAGGGCTCTGCAGGGGCTCAGAGGCCACACAAATCTTGTGGTAGCTGTGATTAGGTGGGGAGGCATCTTTCTGCCCTTGTGGAGTAAGTTTATCTCTACAGGGATCTACAAGTATAAAAATAAAACCCCCAAAATGTTAAAATGCGCTGGGCTGCAAGCTAGCAAGACATTTGACCAGTCTTGATGTGTGTGAGAATTGAAACATGAACACCCCCAAGCAATTAGTAAGGACATCTAGGGCTGGCTTCATTCAGATCCTTGCAGTAGGCTGCCTACCTACTCTGAGCACAGAGACAAAGGAGTGTTGTCATGAGCTGCCTTTCTTCTTTTCTGACAAAACACTTTTACTAAAACAATAACCTGTCCCTCCTTTGGAGTGAAGCTGTCCCACTGCAGTACCACACACACTTGTGTTGGCACACACTGTGGTGTTTGGGTAACTCACCCAAAAGGCCCAGGCAGCCTCCCTGGGTGCTCCTGCTGCCCAATGCTCAGTGCCAGGGGTGGGCATGGGGCAGGGGCAGTGCTGCATTCTGAGCACACAGGCCTCACCTTTGTGTAGACCCCACTGTGGTTCCCCATGCAAACATCACCACTGCCCTGGTGGCGTGGCAGAGCTGGGACAGTCTGGTGGGACATTTTCCCCATGTCAAATTAAAGATTGGCTCTGCACAGCTGCCACCAAGCTGTGACAGCAAGGCTCCTGTGTGGGAGTCAGCCTACACTCACCAGTGTCTGTGTCTGTAACTGAGATTTTTTCCCACTGATTTAATGTGGATATAGCACAAATTTCCTGGTGAGGTGAGGAGCTGTTACCTTGTAGCAGTGCCTGATGAAGGCTCTGAGCTGCCAGCAGCTGAGGTTTTGCATGAATCATCATTTTGGGGGTGCAGGAAGTTAATAGCTCTGTTATCTCAGTGTGCAGTGGGATGGTTGGGTACCCATGAGAGGCACCTGCCTTGCCCTTCTCTGTCCCCAGTGCTCATGCTGCTGGTGGGAGGAGGCTCATCAGCAGAAAAACCTTGTCAAAAACAAAAATGTTCATGTTGAGAGGGCAGAAGGCACAAGTTTGACTATCCCATTTCTTAACCATGCTTCAGAATGCCTGATCACAGAATCACAGAAGTTCAAGGCTGGAAGAGACCTATAAGATCATCAAGTCCAGCCCATGTTCTAGCTATTCAACTAGATCATGGCAGCAAGTGCCACATCCAGTCTTTTTTGGAACTCTTCAAGGGATCTGAGCTGCCAGCAGTTAAGGTTTTGCATGAATCACCATTTTGGGGGTGCAGGAAGTTAATAGTTCTGTTATCTCAGTGTGCAGTCAGTGGGATGGTTGGGTACCTTCTTGTCCCCAGTGCTCATGCTGCTGGTGGGAGGAGGCTCATCAGCAGAAAAACCTTGTCACAACCAAAAATGTTCATGTTGAGAGGGCAGAAAGCACAGGTTTGATTACCCCATTTCTTAGCTGTGCTTCAGAATGGTTGGTTTTTCTTCCCAGCTCTTGGATTTTAGTCATTATAGCACGGTTTGGGTTGGAAGGGACCCTAAAGCTCATCTTGTTCCAACCTCTCCCATGGGCAGGGACACCTTCCCCTAGACCAGGTTGCTCCAAGCCCTGTCCAGAGCTTCATTAACTTTCTTAGTGATTTTGCTAGTGGGATAAAGAGTGTTAAATAAGGATTTTGTGATAGTGCTTCACTGAGTGGTATTTCCATCCACGATGTCAGTGTAAAATCTTTCAGGCTGTAACCCTAACCCTCTATTTCCTTCCACATTTCTACAGACTCTGCTTGCTGTTGGAAGATGGGAGAGATAGAAGGAACCTACAGAGTTCTGCAGACTCCAGGCTCTCGTTTGGGTGCCCAGAAGAGCTCAGGGGTGAGCACCTTGGAGCCAGGGCAGAACCTCCTGCCTGCCATGGCCTCATCGCCCGCCAAGGCGCACGAGCGCGACCTCCCCGTCAAAATCAAGATGTTGGACAACACAGTGGAAGTTCTTGACATTGAGGTAAGAGAGATTTAAACCTGACTTCAAGCACACTGAGCCTCTGAGAATTTAAAGCTCACAAGGATGTGCCTCTGTAGAGAGCTGGGGCATTTTGAGCCATGCAGATTCCTGGTGGGATTTACCTGCTTACAAGCAGTGATAGCAGTTGCATGGCTTGTTTTTTAAAATCTTTCAAGTATAACAGATGTTTTGTGTTTTTAACAGACTTTAAATCCAAGCACATACTGTAAGGAGAGTCTTTGTTTGTTGTTTGCTTTGGGGGAGCAGCAACTGTCTCCTGCCAAAATGTTCTTGCTTCCTGAGCTCCATGCAGCTTTGTCAATTTGGCAGCTGGGACAGCACAAGAGCTTTGCCTTAGTTACTGCTGTATATTAATTATTTTAAGGGTTTGTATCCTCTCCAAGTAAACTTGCTCTTATTTGAAAGTCTTTGATTGCCAGCATGCTTTAGGAGGGATGCACCAAAGCAGTGTCAGTTCAGTGTTTCTGAAAATGTTGATTTAAAAGTATGCTTGGGGAATTCTGCCATGAGACATAGAAGCCATGCACAAATTAGGGAGATTCTGCTTTGAAACTAGTTTTTTTTTCTTCCAATTCTTGTTACATTTTCAGCATTAACCTCTGAGTTAAATTCTAGTTTACCTGGGATCTGTTGTTAGAAAACAACTGTGTTGTAGTGCAGATACTCAGCTATCAGATATTCTACATTAGTATCAAACTATCATCAGTAATTTAGAATTACCACTTGGAGCTTTAGTTCATTGCACAGACTCAAAAAAGGTTTTTCAAATAGAGTGAAAAAGATGGCTGTGGAACTCTGAAGAAATACTGGATTTGGGGATGTGTTCCACAGATTCTGTCCAGCTGTTCAAGTCTCAGATGTGAAATCTGTTTTTTGTTTTTTAGAGTGAGGCTGTGCCTGTATCCTCCCCTTGAGCACAGAGTGTCTGGTGCTGCAAACCCACCCATCCCTCATGTACCACATAGCACACAAAAGCCTCTTTTTTTCCCCTTTATGTTATGTTAGAATATTTTTTTACAAAATCTGCTGACTTTGGTTCTTTTGAAGGATAATTTTATTTATTTTTCCAAGTTGATGTAGATGTGCTTTTGTGTTTTGATTCAAAAAAGAAGAAAACAGCTCCAAGTAACACCCTCAGCTCTGTAATTTTGAAAGTCAGGGCAAGGCCAGGTTTATGGGCTTTCAGCTGCTGTGCTGTATGTGTTAACCATAATTAGGAGCTGTCTTAGTTCTCTTTACCTGGAAAGCTCTCTCTGATTATGGCACCCACAGAAACACCCAAATTCAGGCACTAGCATAATTAATATTGTGCTGCTTTTCTTTATGAGATCAGTTGGAACTGAAAAACTTAAAAACCTCATGCCTGATGCTGGGAGTGATGAGGAAGAGGGGTCAGCCTTGGGTCACCCTCAGAGCACTGAGCACAAAAAGGTCCAGAGTCAGCAGCTGTGGCATTGCAGTCCAGCTAGCACTGCCTCCATGGCCTTTCAGTTTTGGCTAAATAAGGTAGCAAATGATAGAAAACAGGCATGAGGTATTAAACTGTGACCATCTGCCTGATTTCTCTGGTGAGCTGTTGGGATAGCAGGAGCTGCTGACTGCTGTTTGTTGTGGAAAATGGGAATTTTTCACTTATTATTGAGGGCAGGAATTAGGAAGAGGCAGTGACACTGCTGAATAGGTGTGTGTGCTAGCACAGTCATTTTTCAAAAAGCAATTACAGAAACTGGTGGCCAAGCAGCTGTCCTGGAGGAGTGCAGGGTCACACTGCCAGGCCACTTGCCCATTCTCTTTGCTTTTGTAATTTTTGTCACTAGCTGTGAAAACAAGGTGTGATCAGCTGGGGTTTGTGTTTGATTCAGGTCAGCTGCAGTTTGTCAGTGCAGTGGCACTCACTGCCTGCCTGGGGAGATGGGGTGATCCCAAAAGGTGCTTTGGGGCTTTTTTTACCAAATGATTTTGGGAAAAATCATTTTTCTGTCTGTAAGAGCTATGGCAAGTGACTTTTTATTGGGAAAAGTGGTGTGTCAGTGGAAGGACAGACAGACTGAGTGTAGGATCAGCTTCCCTGTGCAGTGTGGTGGGGAACCTGCTGCAGTAACCCTGTTTATTCCTCCCTGCCTAAAATGAGCCACAGGAGCATTTTTAACCATATGGGATGAACAGAGTAGCCACAGCAACAACTTAATCCATGCAGCTTTACCTGTCATCCCTTCCTTTCTCCAAGATCAGTTTAAAACTGTTGCTTCTCTCCTGGCAGGAGTTGGTGGTTGCCCTTTATGGTAGCCCACTTGACTTCTTAACCTGCCAAAGAGCAAGGGAAGAGACTGACAGAATGATGTAATGGATGGAGAGAGAACAAAATGGGAAAGAACAGTTTTTTCTTTGAGTTGTTGGTGTATCTGGAACAGTTTGCTGAAAGTTCCACATAGCTACATTTTACCACCTTTTATGTCCACTGGCTCTGTCCATTTTTTCCATCTGTTTCATAAGGTTTGATTTCTAAGTAGGAATTTTATTAATTACTAAGAGGGAATTATTCTTTAAAGTGTGTTGGGCAGAGACTTCCTCCAATGAATCTTATTTGAATGTTAGGGGATGGAGAAATACTCAATGTTTTCTGGAGTTTAAAACAACTGAAAATGGACTATTTATGGGTTCTCCTTTCCCTTCCAAAAGAGAAGAGAGAATGAAACATATCCATTCAAAGCTAGGCTGCAATATTCACTATTTCCATGAGTTGTTTTTTTTCCCCTTTTTACAGCCAGCTTGTTTAGTCAGCTCTAAGCTGGCATGTGCCATTTTGTGGGTTACCTGGCCTCTTCTCTCCAAAATAAGTCCAAAGGGAGGTTTTGCAGACTGTGAGATGAATGATTGGTAAATTCAATTTAGTTCACACTTCAAAGTAATCAGGGTTTTACAGCAGAAGTTCTGCCAGCTTTCCAGATTTTCTGAAGAGATTAAACTTGGAGGCTTTTGATCAGGACAAAAATGTGGCAGACTCTCAAGTAAAAGGGTCTGGGCTGGGTTGAATTCACCAAAATGACATTTAATGGAATTGCTGCCAGCAGATGATGTTTAATATTTGGCCTGTGTGATATGTGTCATTTAGGAAATTCTTTTACATGAAATATTCTCTCTGCTATGAGGAAGTGCCCCAGAAAAAGTAGTTTATATTATTATGCTTCAAGTTTACTGAGTTGTTTGGGGAGAGCTTGGTGCTTCTTCAATGGCATGTACTTCCTCTTCTCCTTCTGCTTGGATGTCAGATGAAATTTGGGAATCAAAAATATTTGTACAATTTATTATAGGATCTGCCTGCTTGACTCTAAGGGAAAACTTCAACTGGATTTTTTTTTTCTTTTGTGCTAATCTTTGTTGGGTTGTTTTGAGGACAGAAGTAATTTCTTTTTAATTTTTTTGGTATGTAATGCAGTAATGAAGTTCTGCATCCCTGCCATGCTGTCTGAGGTGTCCCTCTCCCTCTGATAGGGGTGGACTCCACTGCCATTCTTGAGAACAGACTAATTAGATAAGATTACACTGTAATTTCCCTTTATTTTATTATTAATTAGTGTCCTCTCACTGCTCTTGTCTGCTTTGTTCATTGATGTACCCTGCAAAACTATTAATTACTACAAAACCAAAGTGGCTCATTCTGTACCAAATGAAAATGTGTACTTGATTACTCTGACAGTGATAGTGCCTTTGCTGGGCACTTCCTTGGCTTATTGAAATTTATAAATTGCATTAATAAAAGTGCAAAGCTACTCTCCATCCTCATGTTTAGAATGGAATAGAATAACTCTGATTATTCTGGTTTCTGTGCAGTCTGCAGTTATCTGTGATTGAAAAGGTGCCATGAAAGTGCCTTCCCCTGGGATGCCCATTGTTTTTGAGCAGCCATTGGAGGCCCTGAAATCAGAAGCTGGGCTGGGGCTACAGGAAGTTTTTGGCATGGCAGAGGAAGCAATCTGACTGCAATATCCTTCCCGTGGTTTGGGGAGTGTTTCCCACTCCTGCACATGGCAAATGCTGCTCTCAGTACCAGAGTTTTGGTAGCTTTGGTGCCCCAAGAACTTCCATGGGGATGGTACAGAAATGATGCAGCTTTTAACTGCTGTTATTAAGCAATTTTAAGTAAGAAACATGTGTTAAACACTGGGGTGATGCTGTGGGCACTGAAAAGCACTTGCTGTGTGCCATGAGGAGCCCTGGGCATGCTGCTGGTGGCACAGGCACCTCCTGCCTCTGCCTTGCTCTCCCTGTGCCTGCTCAGACCTTCCTGCCATGAAGGCTTTCCCTTCTGTGCTGTGAAAGTATTAACAGCTTAAATATGTGAGGAGTCAAGGAATAGTCTGCTGCTGAATCCTATTAAGTGCTGTGCTGGAGGAATTGAGGTGCTGTTGGTCAGCTCACAGTGTTTTTCTTCCCTAGCCAGGAAGAAATAGTCAAAATTCCAGAAAGAATCATAGCCAGATGTTTGTCATTGCTTCAGTTTGAGTCTCCTAAATATGGCAAATAAGCTGCCTTAGGATTTATTTTTATCTGACCTCAGAAGAGAAAGTTAGTAATTCACTCTTTTAAATTTGCAATTATTACAGGCTTTAAAAAGAAGGTAACTAAAGCTTTGCATTTTGTGTGCTGTTTGATTCCACTATATATATTTTTAGGCCTGTTATTTTGTGTTTGGAAGCTGGACTTTTTTGATGCCATGTAGGAATGTGGTATGGGGTGGGGAAAGGTGAAACCACAGCCATTTTATTGACAGACATTTAGAGTGTGGGTTTTGTCCATTTTTTTATTTTTTTTTTTTAGGAAAAATGTGATCTTAAATTGTATAAGCCAAAATTATTATTTTACAGTTCTCTTGACCTTAGGTGTCACATTATGTGTAAAGAAAATTGAGTTGTGCTGCAATAAAGAAAAAGCAGTCTGAATATCCCTGTGCAAAAAATTGGCATCTTAAAACGCAGAAACCATTTAGGAAAATGGTGATCAAGTGTTATTACAGTCCTTGAAATATTAATTTTTAATAGTTGTGAATTGAATTTATAGCAGTTTGTGTGACTAGGCAGGTGTTTGTTTCTGTTTTCATAATCTGCTGATGTAGAATAGTGAAAATCAGCTGAAATCAGTCTTATGCCATTCAACCAAAATGGCTGTAGGAAATGCTGCATTCTACAAAAAAACCAAGAATAAGTCCACTGGAAACCTTTTAAACCTTTTTTGGGTGTGGGTGACTCACAGATGGGTAATTCTGTAAAATACAGGGAGCCTGAAAGGGAAGAAACCCAAAAGCAAACCAAGAATCAGCCCACAAGCAGCCAAAGACAGCTACAGAAGTTCAGTGTGCTGAGAGCAGAGAAATTTTAGGTTTGTGCCTACTGGAGAAAGGGACTTAGAGCTGAGCCAGGATTTTGTGTCATGGTATTCCCAGGGTTCAGAGCACACAGACTTGGGGATGTGCATTTAGCTAAACAGGGTTGCAAATGCACACCTGTGGGTCAGCCCTTTCTCCCTGCAGCCAAATTCCTGTTTGGAAAGGCAGTGCTGCCTACTTGGGTAAGAGACAGACCATACATATGGAATATTTAAAAAGCTGTGCTATGGTGGCAATGCCTGGCATGAGAGGTTTACTGTTCAAGGCTGGAGTGTTGGATATGGGAGGGGAGTGGGCTCCTCTCTCTGACTGAGCAGTCATTCATTAGTAAAAACAAGAATTAGAAAAGGAAAAAACCCCAAAGCTTTGTAGGAACTCTGTTAGCACTGTCTGACACATCTTCAGCTGAAATAAAGCAGGAGAATGTTGCTGTGCCCTCAGCCCACTTGTCAGGCAGGCAGCCTGAAGCCAGGGGTGTAGGAAACCCCTGCTGGAAATGGGGAAGTTAGAAAAGCTTGGCCTTATCTAATCTGGCTTGTGGGTATTTATTAACCCATCACCACCTCTGCTCAAAGTACAGTGGGGAGTGATGTTAGGACAGCTGGGACCATTTCAGTTTTGCACAAAACAAAAGGGACTTTTGGCCTTTTCTGTAAAAATACCCAATTTGTGTTTGTCTTTGGTCCAAAGAGTCTGTCATAACTGTCTTCTAGATGTTTTAAATGATTTCCTTTGGGCAGATTTCCTCAAAGAAGTGTCAGCCTGGAGCAGCCTAACACCTTGCAGGGGAAGTGCAGTCTCTGGGTGCTGTAACACATCTCCTAGGAGGGAAGGCTGGGAGAGCTGGGATTGTGCAGCCTGGAGAAGGAAAATCTCTGGGGAGCCCTTACTGAGGTCTTTGAGCACCTGAAGGGGCTCCAGGAGAGCTGGAGAGGGACTGGGGACAAGGTTCTGGAGTGGCAGGACACAGGGAATGGCTTCCCACTGTCAGAGGGCAGGGATGGATGGGATATTGGGAGGAATTGTTCCCTGGGAGGGTGGGCAGGCCCTGGCACAGCTGCCCAGAGCAGCTGTGGCTGCCCCTGGATCCCTGGCAGTGCCCAAGGCCAGGCTGGACAGAGCTTGGAGCAACCTGGGACAGTGGGAGGTGTTCCTGCCCATGGTAAAAATTGGAATGAGATGGGTTTAAGGTCCCTTCCAACCTGACCTGTTCTGTAATTGTATGAAAGGCCAGATCAAGTCTGGTAAATGTGGGCATGGATGATGGTTTTGAGGCAAAAGCATAATTAAAGTTGAAAGACTTGCAATTTTAGTGAGGTGGTGTTTTAGTTTTTTTTTTTTTTTTTTATGAACAGAGGAAAACAGAGTATTTTCTATGTTTAAAATGACTTCAAAACACAGAGTTTTATTTATATGCATGTACATGCCTATGAAATGAAGCTGTGCAAGGTCCCAGGAGCAGCAGCACTCTGAGTGTGTGGGGTGGCCAGGCCTGAGGGAATGGCTGGAGGAAGGTTCAAGGGGGAAAAACTGAGATCAGTCTCCTGACTTCTCATTCCTTCTCTTTATTACCTTGTGTGAACAAAGGAGGTGCTCAGACTTTCTGCTATGAACCTGAATTTGGGATCAGCTGCCCCAAAGCTGCTCCTCTCTGTGGTACTGTCACTGTTGTCACCTGGATGTTTAATTATTAACAAGCAAGAACTCTGGTGCCAAATCATCCAGCAGTACCTGTGAAACTCTGTCCAAGGATGTGGCCCAAGTTAATGAATGTGCTTCCTTCTTCCCCAGGTACTCTACAGCAGTTTTATTCTGAGTACTCCAGGTATTTCAGCACCATTTCTAAAAACTCAGGACCATTTTTTGTGTCTTCATGCTCTCTACCCAAGTATACATTTCCCAGTCTCATTCATATAATTCCCTCCCTTTTGGGAATGTCTTCCCATGTCAGCCAGTTGTTGTTTTCCTACTTTCAGACATCCAGCAAGTCTAGCCACTCTGGAAAAGCTTGTTTGTTGGGTAGAGCTGGTTCAGTGCTTTGACATTGCCTTAAATGATCCTTTAAATGATCATAATTTTAAAGCTAGCCTTAATTAAATAAGCCAGAGGCTTCCATTTCTAGAATAATTTGTCTGGCTGTGGATTCTGCTTTAAAAAACCCTGACAAAACCACATCAAAAGCAACCACTGAAATCCTAGGAGAAAAAAAAAATTGGGAGAGAGTCCTGGAATTTTATTTTTTCTCCTAAACAAAAAAAAAATGCCCAGTATGGAGTGTAATAATGGAACTTTAAATAGCTCCAAGATTTTTATTTGAGTTTACAGCTTCCATAGTTGAGTAAATGATACTTCAGTGCAGTGTGGAAATGCTGTAACACAATAATTCTTTTTTCTGTAACATAATAACTTCTTCTTTTTTATAAAGAAGAACTTTCAAGATGAAAGTGAGCTCTATCTCATTTTGTGATAATGAAGCTGCATCCTGTGCTCTGGAAGCTGTTAAATGCTCTGCAGAATATTCTTGATGTGGTCTTAGTAAAGTCAGTATAGAAGGGTGGATAAAATAAATGTATTTAAATTCCCTTTTCTTCACAAAGAGTTAAAAGAAAAATTGAAAGAATTGAAGCTTAAACTTATTGTTAAATGTTCAGATGATCAAAATAAAATAGTATTTAAGCAATTTGGCTGAGCACATGAAAAGAGTGTTTGACAGAGTTGTCACCTGGTGCTTGTTTTAGTGGGGAATCAGGGAGTATTTTCACTGGAGTTACTAGTTCCTATCAGAACTGAGAAAACCAATAAAGGACTGCAAAGGAAGGCAGTTGTTTCTTGCTTTTCCAGTCTGCAGATTGAATACTGGATATGGAGCTGTAAGGTCATCTTGTTTCAGCCATGAAAGCACAAAGTTGATGACTGGTATTCCTCTAATACCTCCTGGTATTAGATTATTTCCTTCTTTCTAATGAAGATTCTGATGTCCAGCCTGCATTCAGAAATGCAGTTTTGTTTACATGTGGCATTAATGGTGATTATTAACAGGGACTTTGGAGAGTGTTTTTTCTGTCTCACGCTTCATTTGGACAGAGATCTAACAGATTACAGAAGGGTTGGAGATAAACAGAGCTATCAACTCACCAAAATGTTTGCATATTTCTGATTAAGAAAGGAAATAACAAATCTATGTTTAGCTGCAATTTGTCTATTTTTTTAATTTCTTATAAAGTGAAAAATCACTTTTTCATTAGGAAAACTTTTAAAGTGGCCTGAAGAAGAAAAACCAATAAAAATCCATGCTGAAGTGGCCTTTATTTAAATTTATTTAAACAGGGTGCTCTGTGTTGGCTGCTTGTGAGTGATGATGTCAAACCTAAACTTCTGCCTCTCATGCACATCCACTGTTAACTGGAGGAATTGCTCTCCTGACATGCAGATTTCTGATTTCTGTGACACAAAAATCCAAGGTGTTTGCTGCTGCTTGGGTCCAGTGGCGCTGCACAAGTTTCCATTCTATACCTCAGCTTTATAACACTTTTTTTTCCAAACTCTTGACTTTTGGACTGATTTTCCCTTCCAGTTTATCTGCTGCCAAAAGTGGATTTCTTTTTTGGAAAGTTGGAGCAAGGACAGCATGCCAGTTTTGGAAGATGAGAGTACTAGTCCTTATGAAAATATGGGGCTTTTTGGTTTTTAAATTAAAATATGTGGAAACAGAAAGTTAAGATGTCCTGGAAGACAAGTTTGGGAGTTAGAGAGGAAGCCTTGATTTTGAGCTATGATACTGAGCTATGGTCTGCTGAAAATCCTAGGCTGAGTTTGCATTTCTCTCTTCCTAAGTTCAGACATTATGGCAGAGGGGGGATCTGCCATGTAGCAGTGATATTTGAGAAAATAGCAAATAACACTGGGCTTGATTGTCCCCCTCTGCTCTGCTCTGGTGACATCCCATCAGGAATACATGGATCTGCTGGAGTGAGTCTGGAGAAGGCCATGGGGATGCTCCAAGGGCTGGAGCCCCTCTGCTCTGGAGCCAGGCTGAAGAGAAGGAGCCTGGACAAGAGAGAGCTCCAGGAGGACCTCAGAGCCCCTTCCAGTGCCTAAAGGAGCTCCAGGAGAGCTGGAGAGGGACTGGGGACAAAGAATGGAGTGACAGGACACAGGGAACAGCTCCCACTGCCAGAGGGCAGGGATGGATGGGATATTGGGAAGGAATTGTTCCCTGTGAGGGTGCTGAGGCCCTGGCACAGGGTGCCCAGAGCAGCTGTGGCTGCCCCTGAATCCCTGGAAGTACCCAAGGCCAGGCTGGACAGGGCTTGGAGAACCTGGGACAGAAGAAAATAGAACATTCCTGCTCTCAGATATTTTAATTTGCATTGTATTAAATTATTCTAATTCTATCACTAATTTGGCTTTGAAATGAAGAAGGGTAGATTCAGATGAAATGTTGAGAAGAAATCCTTCCCTGTGAGAGAGGTGAGGCCCTGGCACAGGTGCCCAGAGCAGCTGTGGCTGCCCCTGATCCCTGGCAGTGCCCAAGGCCAGGCTGGACAGGGCTGGGAGCACCCTGGGACAGTGGGAGGTGTCCCTGCCCATGGCAAGGGTGGCACTGGATGAGTTTTTTAAGGTCCTTTCCTACCCATACCATCCTGTGATTATATTGTTCTATAAAACAAAAATAACCGCTGTTACTACTTAAAAAACATTATATTTTATCCCTCTGTCCTAAGCACTCCTAACATTAAATATGTTTATTCTTTTGATAAGGTAAAAAATAGAGATATTTCCTTGAGGCAAGAACCTTCAGCTGGCAGTGGTTGTTCCTGTTTGATGCTGTCTTAGCACTGGGAGGGGTTTGGGGTTTGGTTTGGGATTTCTCTTGCCACACAGAGCTCTCTGTGCCATGGCTGGCTGTCAGGGTACCTGCTGGCACTTGTGCAGCTTTGAGGGAGCTTTTAAAGTTTGATTTCACTATAGAAATCAATTTGAAATAAATCTATTCTACTTATCAGTCTTTTAATGGTGACTCATTAAAATTATCCACAGTACAGTTAGAGCAAGGTCACCAAGGAAAGCTGTTGTTAGCTGCCTATTTAGGTTTTTTGACCCATTTTTTCTTCTTTTTAATGTGAAATATTATATTTAAAAATTAATTTGTTTTAAAATATTTTTATGTGAAATATAATATTTTTGCCCCATTTTTTCTTCTTTTCTTGAGTGAAATACAGCAATATCAGTAGTCATTGTCTGGGCAGAAAATAAAGAGTAATTGAGAAGTTTGGAATGGAAAGTATGCTATGTTGTGAATTTGTATTGAAAGCAGGACCTTTATGAAATGCATTCATGCAGCTACTTGCCCTGCTGTCAGAATTACAGTAATTAACAAATTACTTCAAATATTTTGCTTTGTGCTGCTTTTATGCAAATGAAACAATGACATGGAGCTGCCCACTGTGTTACTTTCATTTCTGTCTGAAAGGATGGTTATAAATGCAATAAACAACTCCAGGAACCAAATACTCCTAGGAGGAGTTTTCCCAAAGAATTTGAGACAAAATAATAAAAGACTGTGTTCTGTCTCAAGCTTTTGAACCCCATTTTTATTTTAAAATAAAATTAATACTGTTCTTTCAAAATGTGATATTTATCCTTTGAAGGATGCAAAATGATACTGAGCTTAAACTGAGGTTTTTCTTAGCTTTTCATTGAAAATGACACCCAAAATTACAGTTGGTAACCCAAGCAAAATTATTTTACACTTTTAACATTTGGATGGCACCTTTATAATTTAATTGGTTGCCAAGTGATTCCAGCTCCAACCATCTAAATTTCTTCATCTCCAGTTTCTCTTGAAGGAGCATGGACTTGACAGTGGAAGGGGAGAAGTGCCAGGGATCTGTGCCATAAAACTTATTTTTTTGGGGAGAGATGAAGGCAGCTAGATTGTCTTCAGGCACAGAACTTGATGGAGCCAGAAGATGTGGCTCAGTGGGAAGGGAAGAAAGCTGTGTACTAAAATCCAGTTGGGATCATTTTAATGCCTGTGTGGAACTATCCCTGCACACAGATCCCTTGATAGTGCAGCACAGTTTGGCTGTAAAACTTGTCTGATTGTCAGCAGGCATCTTTCAGGAGTGAATCCAACTGTGTCAGCTCTAACAAAAGGTGGTTGCTGGAACCAGAATTGGTTTTTTGTTTCATGAATGAGAAATCAGAGACCTGGGTCACAGGACATGTCCTGTTCAGAGGCTTCTAAAGGTTTGTACCATGGAAAGGCAAAGTGCATGTCCCATTTTCTGCACATGAGCTTGGTCAGGGTGTTGCTGCCTCAAAAGTGTTCCCTTCTGTGGGGCCTGGGAGAAGGAGGTGCAGAATAGACCTTAAAAAACAAGGGTCCTACTAGATTTGAGGATATTTTCTTCTGTTACTGTTTTAAGATTCATGCACAAGTCCATTGAGGAGCAACTGAGGGGAACTTGAGGAGCAACTGAAGGAGCTGGGGGTGCTCAGCCTGGAGAAAAGGAGACTCAGAGGTGCCCTCACCAGTCTCCCTGAAAGGTGCCTGTGCTCAGCTGGGGCTGGGCTCTTTCTCCTGCAGCACTGACACAACCAGAGCACACAGCCTCATGCTCTGCCAAGGGAAATTGAGGTTGGGTATAAGGAAAGAGTTTTTTACAGAAAGGGTGATAAAGTTCTGGAATGGCTGCCCGGGGAGGTGGTGGAGTCCCCATCCCTGGGTGTGTTTAACAAAGCCTGGATGTGGCCCTGGGGGCCAGGGTTGAGTTGAGCTGTTGGGGTTGGGCTGGACTCCAGGGTCTTTAAGGTCTCTTCCACCCTATTCACTCTGTGAATAGCAAGAGGTGTGTTTCAGTTAAAAATTAAAAAACTTGATTGCCAAAATTCATTTCTCCAGGCATAAATGTCTCCTGTGGCAGAGTCTGTAACCTGCATGGGAAACGTTCAGGAGGCATCACAGAAATAATGTAATTTACTGGAGATGTGGTTTATCATTACCTGTATCATCTATCATCCTTATTTCGTTGTCACCATTTAAAAACAAAAACCCATACCCACAGAGTCACCTGTATCATCCTTATTTCGTTGTCACCATTTAAAAACAAAAACCCATACCCACAGAGTCACCTGTATCATCCTTATTTCGTTGTCGCCATTTAAAAACAAAAACCCATACCCACAGAGTCTTCTGGAAGCACAGATTTTGGCTAAAAAAGTGCAGCTGTATTCTTCCCAAGAAAATGCCATTTTAGACATCATAAAACCTGTTCAGAAAAAGAGATGAGTACTCATATTCATGTACCATGTCAGCACTCATCCTGGCATCTCTGTACATCTGCAGTCACTGAGAATTGCATCATTTCTCCTGACTTGCAGTTTTATTTAGTTTATTTAGGGGTTTCAGCATTAGTGGCCTGAGCCAGTGTGATACCAAGAAACTTTTGGAATGATTTGTGTTTGCACCAGATGAATTCACCTGTCTGAAGCTGTGGCTGCTCTTACAGGTACCATGGCTGGTGAAAGCCTGAGTGAGAGGTACAAGCCCATCTTGTGTCCTGTTTCTGCTTTTCTCTGAGGTTCCAGGGTTGCATTCAGTCAGCTTTGCTCACACCACTGCAGATACCAAAGCTATTTCAGATTTGCAGCACTGCAGGACTGTCAGACTTTTTCTCTATGAAATTTTAGGTTTTTTTTAAAGTTATAGAGGCATTTGCACAGTTCTAAAAGCATTGACAGTTTATATCTTTTTCCTGTAAGAGGTGATTACTTTTGAAATTTTTTATTCACCTCAATCATATGAAACTTTTTCCCCAATGTTTCCCTTGTTTTTTATCTTTTAAGCCTAAAATAACACATTCTTGCCCTCAGATACTTTAATTTGCATTGTATTAAATTATTCTAATTCTATCACTAATTTGGCTTTAAAATGAAGAAGGGTAGATTCAGATGAAATGTTGAGAAGAAATTCTTCCCTGTGAAATTCTTTCCTGGTGTGAGAGTACTGAAGTCCTAGCACAGGGTGCCCAGAGAAGCTGTGGCTGCCCCTGGATCCCTGGAAGTGTTTCAGGCCAGGCTGGACAGGGCTTGGAGCCACCTGGGACAGTGGAAGGTGTCCCTGCCCATGGCAGGGGTTGGAACTGGATGAGTTTTAAGGTCCTTTCCTACCCAAACCATCCTGTGACTCTGTGATAATTTATTATAATGCCTAATACTTTTAAAGCAGATACTATTGTGGGTGTGTAGAGTCATGACAGAACTCTGTGCCTGCTTTGATGGGAAAATCATAGAGTCTTCCATCACTGGACTTTTCCAAATGAACCAAACCACAGTGGCATCAAGGCTGTCAGTGCATTGTGCTGGATAACCCAGTCATCCATCCAGAATGGTGCCACACCCTGTCCCACAGCTGGGGCACTGCTTTGTGGCCCAAGGTGGAGCTTGGTGGCCATGCAAGGTTTTGTGTGTTCCTGGGATGGGCTGGGACAGCCTTTTGGGGTGGCCATGCAGGGTTTAGTGTGTTCCTGGGATGGGCTGGGACAGCCTTTTGGGGTGGCCATGCAGGGTTTTGTGTGTTCCTGGGATGGGCTGGGACAGCCTTTTGGGGTGGCCATGCAAGGTTTTGTGTGTTGCTGGGATGGGCTGGGACAGCCTTTTGGATTCTTTGCTGGGTGATGCAGATGGGCTGATGTGTGGGTTCAGCAGTGCTGGTTTTCTCTGGTGCCTGCTGCAGTGAGAGGTGCAGAGCAAACTGAGTGACTGAAGCAGCAGCCCCAAGTGTGGATGTGCTGTGGAATTCTCCTGCTCTCTCCTGTAGCTGCTTTCTGCTGCTGTTTGTGGCTTTGCCCCCAACTGGGCTCTCAGGAGGGGTTTGTGAGTGAGTTCCTTGAGGGAGATTCCTTGACAGGGTTCCCCAGGCAGTGTGGTGTGAGAGGAGGTTTGGGTGGGTTCCCGCAGGCATTCCCAGCCTGGGGGTGTCCCTGGGGCTCCTGCTATGGGGAGGAGTGAGTGAGGGTCTGTGTGCAGCAGAGTTTGGCAGCTCCTGCTCCAGCCACAGCCCTCAGCTACACAAACAAACGTGTGCGTTTACTGAGGGAGCTGCAAATAGCCCACAGCTGCTCTCCTCAGCTCTCTGCTGACCCTGCTGGCAGCAGGAGGCTGAGGGTAGGTGACCTCCAGTGGCCCCTGTCAACTTCAGTTCCTCTGCTTCTGTGAAGGATTTTTGTGTGGAGTCTTGTATATGAGATGTTTGTGTGTTACAGTGACAAGAACAATGTGAATAATCTTTGTAGTAATAGTAGCCTCTTCGAGCCAGGTCTCATTATCTCTTGGAGGTCTAGTACTCACCCAAGATAGCTCAGCTCCCTTTGGAGGCTTAAAATCAGCAGGATGGCTTCTGTTGCAGTGTGGAAATAAAAAGGTTTAATAAAAGGTAAAATAGCAAACAGAGAAAAATCGAGCCAGGTGCAAGAGGTCCTCCTGCCCCTGGTAAAACACCTTACAAAAGGGATTAGTTTCTTTGTTCTCTTCTTTTTCTAGTAAATTGTCTAGGCAGGACTTTTTGGCTTCTGTCCAATTGGCTATCCTTAAATTGGAGCTAAAGTCCTCAGGGTCTTATGTGCTGGCTTTTTCACCAAATTGAGGAGAAAAACTTCTGGGCTTCTTTCCTTTTTGAGGGGACAAAGCATAGTTTTGTCACTCCATCAACAAAAGGCACATTTCTATGCTTTGTGATATTTTTCTTCAGTTTATAAAAGATGCCATTTGTTTTTGCTTATTCAATAATAAGAATAGATAAACAAGAATAAACTTATTTATTCTTATTAATCTCACTGTAACTTTTTTTTATTATTATTTCCTTAGTCAAAATGTTATGGCCAGACGTTATTGACAGAAGTTTACAAGCATCTGAATTTGATTGAATCAGACTACTTTGGAATTGAGTTCCAGAATATCCAGTCATATTGGGTGAGTACAGTTCCCTGACAAATCTGGGATTATAAAAAGGTTGGGCGAATGCAGTTCCTTGAGTGACAAAAATGTCTCAGTCTGCTGCAGTTTCCTGTAGTCTCCTGTGGGATTATCTCTTGGATTCTTGTAAATCTCTTTTACTCAGCAGAATGACAAGAGCTATTGAAGAAGAAGGGAGAAGAATCAGATCCTGCTTCTTGTTAAGTCTCAGAAATTGTATAAAGTTAAATAGCTGCTGATGTTCCCACTTGCAGGGACAGAAATAAAATCCTCCTTTCCTCTGAAAGGAGAAACATGAACTCAAAGTGTACTCTGCAGAGCACTTATAAAATCAAATTGTGGTGTGTAATTTTGGTAGTGTTCATATTTATCTTCAGTTAATTCAGTCTTCAATTAATTTTCCTGAAGAGCCATTACAAACCTCTTTCTAATCAACAAAAACCTCAGCAGGCACAAAGGCCTGCAAGCTTTTTAAATCATTGATCTAGATCAATGCTGACACCTTTAAGCCTCCTAGTCACTTATCCTGAACCTTGCAAAGAGGACAATGTGACTTTTAAACTAGAAAATGTTCCCCAAACTTTCCTTCCATTTTGATTTGTTTTGGTTTTTTTCAACTTTTTTCTTAATTACTTTTTTTTTTTTAGTTTTAGGACTCACATGCAGAGAATATGATGAGAATATAGGGAGTGCTAAAGGCATTATCCATGCTGCTCTTGAGCTGAGGGAATACAATAAAGCTTGTTTAGTTTCTGTTGCTTGTGCATGGTGTGCAAACTGTTCTGCAGCTAATGATGTTCTTAAAATCCTCAGCTGTCTCACAAACAGGGCAGTAAGCACCAAACATAATTGTGTTGTAACAATTTTCTCTTTGGAAGTGTGGGGAAAATAAAAGGTTGAGCTTCCAGAATATTTTGCATTGCTTTTGTGGATTCTCCTTTTACTAGAACAAAAGTCTTTCTTGTAAAATGTGCTTGTCAAAAGGGAAAAATGGTGGGAAGTTAATATTGAGTAAAAAGCCTTCAGTAGGTATGGAAGAGTGACAGAAATAGCACAGAAGGGAAAAACCATTGGAGCTTTTCATGTTCTGCAGACTTTCTGTAATTCTGCAGCCTGGCTCCTGTCAGACTGTGGGTTTTGGCATGACTCCTGCCCTCTTGGCACTGGGGCTCTGCTTTTGCTGACCTGGCTCTTCTTCTGTCCAGATGAGCTTTAAGCACAGATCAGTGGCTTTTGTATTGATGCATGAGAAATGTCAATTCAAATAGAGAAATACACTTTTTGTAAAGCAAAGAATTAGTGCATTGAGGAAGAAATGCTACTCATAAATTACTGCTTAATTTGAATTTCCTTTTGATGTTTTCATATTATATTAAATAAGAATGTAATTTTTTTCTCTTCAATTTCAGATTTGGCTGGAACCTATGAAACCTGTTATTAAACAAGTACGGAGTAAGTAGTTTTAAAAAAGGAAGTTTTCCTTAATTTACATCTTCTTTATGTGGGTTGCTTTCACAATTACTACTTGATTTACTGGTTATGCTTCCCTGTAAAACACACATGGCAGGGGTGAGAGTGGTTCCTGCTGGGGCATGCTAACCTGACATTTTAATAGGCACTGTGTGGTGGGTGGAATGGAAACTTCCTGAGGGTAGGGTTCTTTCTCTGATAAATATCTGGGTAGGTTGGCTCAGCTGCTGCTGTATTGAAGTGAAATATAACACTTGCTGTGTTAGCTTTTGGAGGTTGTTGTGTTGTCATACCGTGGGAAGAAAAAGGAACATTTTGGCTCATTCCCATGGCAGCTCTTTCCACATGCTCAGGAGCAGCTGCCCTGGAGGAGCAGAGGGGGGGATGTCCCACCTGGGTGGGGGCTGCAGTGTCAGAGCCTCTGCCTTGGCTCTGAAATATGGCCTTTATACCACCTCAAAAGTGTTAATGTGACAGGCACTTTAAAGGCCCAAAACAGCTGAAGAATTCAGGTTGCTGCTTGGTTCTTCAGATGTTGTTGAAAGATTAGATCCAGCTTTTTGTTTTTTTCTCTGTAGAACACAGTTAAGCAATTTGTTTGTTTTGTGGTTCTGATTGTAGAGGCTTTGTGGAGGAACAAGATCAGGAGGGTGTGGTGGATTCCTACTCCTTTGCAAATCTTGATTGAAATATGTTGAAAATGAGTACTGGGAAGTAGCTTTTAGCTACTCTTCTGTCTAAAATTGATTGCCAGAAAATATGAAATCTTCAATTCTAGCTCATTTTCTAACTTTAAGGTCATGATTTTTGACTTTTGTCAACATTGTTTTTTAAGCAGAAGAACCAAGTCATCTATAAAATAGGGCTCCCTAGGGAGAATACAGAATATTTTCACTCTATTTTCCCTGCCAAAAAGATGTTGGGAGTGCTGTCTTTTTATATGCTCCTGGCTAGAAGGAATTGTGTCCCAGTCAAAAGATCTGATGGATCACAGGTCTGCAGTGCTACTTGGTTACTCCTTCTGTATCCTCTCCTATACCAAATAAATTGTGAAAACTTGGCCTTAGACCACAGACAGCATTCCCTGATGGTACAAATATTGTTCTAAAATGGTCTAAAATCATGGGGATGTACTAAGATTTATGGCTGCTTTACAGTCTGCCACCCATGTTGTGGTGCCAGTGAAACCGAAAGATTTATTTAATTTTTTTTTTAATATTATTTTGTAAGAGATACCAGTCAGTTGTCTGGCAAATGTTCATGTTCTGAAATCAATTTTAAATTGACTAATTGACTGAAATGGATTTTCTATGTATTGGGGATTTTGTTTGCTTGTTTTTTTTTTTTTTTTTCTGTAGAATGTAATGATTTTGAATTTAAACTTCGAACTTTTAGTCCAGCTGCAGGGGAACACAGATGTTATGGGCTTTAAGGTGATTTTGCTCAAAGTTATTGGTCAATGTTGCTGGTGATTGCTGCAGAGAGACACTTCTGAGTCTTTGACATCCTCTCCAAAAAGTGAAATTCTTGGTTTACTCCCAGGTAGTTTTGGCTTTGTGACATCCGTTGAACCTTATCTTGTGTGATAAGGTTTGGAGTTTTTTAATTAATTTCAAATGAATGCAGTCAGTTTTAGTAGTGCATCTCTCCAGATGGAAGGAGTTTGGATCCAAATTTTGAGCCTCCTAGCAGACACACAGTATCAGGTTGACATTTGGGTACCTTCTCTGAGGTGCTGCTACCTTATAGAATACAGAATTCTATTCACCATTCCTGCCTGGGTAATTTTTTCTCACATCCTTTTTGTTTCTTTCTCTTACTCAGATTTGGCTTCTTAAAATAAATTCTGAATATTAAGACTGGGCAAATGTTTCTTTTCCTAATTTGAGTGAAACTTATTCATAGAGGAAAGGCAAGAGTGGCTAAACAGAAAGAGGAGGGTTGTGCTGCAGAAGCAAATATGCAGTATTATGTTTTTAATTTTTTATATTTATTATCATTTGGTGTAAATGATGCTTGAAACACTTCCAAAATTGCTCCCACATTAATACTTCCACTTGATTGGCATCAGGAATGTGCAAGACTCTTCTTAACCTTGTGAAGGTCTTCCAGAGGCTCACAGTATTTTCAGAAATTTGATGTAAAGTTTTGCTCTTTTAACTGGGATCATTAAAACTATTTATTTCCCTCACTTGGTCTGTGTCTAGAACGGTAGAATCCTTAGTCTCTGCCAAATGTGGGCTTTCTGTGTCATTATAGGGTGTTATTTCCAGCCTCCTTTCATTTCTAGATACTACTCTGTAATTAGGATGTGGATTTTAGTGGTTTTTTTGTGTTTTTTTGTTGTTGTTGTTGACCAAAGCTTTGGTAATTCTGGAATTGGAGGCTGGGAGCTGCTCTTGTCACAGCTGTGATAGTCTGAGTTCTCCCAGCTACTTGTCAAAAAGCAAAGTTTGTTATTCTCTCATTAGCAAACAAGAGGATGGGTGAAGGAATGTTTGACCTGTGGGAATCAGATATTCCAGACAGAAAAAATCAGTGTACTTTAGGACTAATGCAGTTAAACTGGACTTTGTTAAGCTTTGAGAGATCCTGGTGCTTAAAATAAATTAAAAAGCAGGCTGCTTGTGCTCCAACAAGGTTGATTTATATTTAATTTGGGTAAGTTTGCTTTGAAACAGCAGCAGCACAGGGAGTCCCTGGGGGCACTGCCTGGCTCTGGTGCACATCAGGTGGATGCTCAGCACAGCCTGCCCAGTGCTCTGCCTGCCTCTGCAATACTTGGCCTCATTTGCTTTCAGGCAGGAAAAACAATGGGAAAACAGTGGTGCCCAGTCCTGGCATGGTGAGGGATTGTTGTACTCTGTAGTAATTCCTTCAGAAATCCAGGTGAAACAGGGATTTGTGAGTTGTGATGCTGGAACTGATAATTCAGAGCATTATGGACTGTTCCAAATAACGACCAAGGGTTCTCTTGAATTTTGAAAATTAAATGAGTTTTCTGGAAATGGGAGGAAATGTGTATTACCAGACAAGCTGGGAGCAGGCTGCAAATAGCTTTTATCTGCATGGGGAGCCAGCCAGCTCTGCTAGCATCAGTGCTGATGGTGAGGTGGGTGTTGGCAGCCTGTGGGATGTGTCTTCCCTTCTGGAACCTTCTGCCTGGGTCACCTCTGAGGGTCTTTGATGCAGCCAAGCAGCTGCTTTGGGGTGTTACAGATTTCACACTTCATGAAACTGTTTTTCCAGTTTCAGCTGCACACTCACCTTGTCAGTGGTATCCAATTCCTCTGGAAAACAGCTGCTTTATCTCACTTGACATGAACAATCAACAGCAGAGCCTGCTGTGGTTAGCTGGGATTTGAAACTGGCCAGAATTTCTCTGTGTTGTTTCTCTGCCTGTTGGCAAACAGAATATGCATGTGTTTATGAGGATCTCAGGGTGTTTTTGTGAAATGACCAACTTTTCTTCCAGGACCAAAGACTACAATGCTTCGTCTGGCTGTGAAATTTTTCCCTCCTGACCCTGGTCAGCTCCAAGAGGAATATACCAGGTGAAGTATTTTTAGAACTATTGGACCTGTTTTATATACTGAATTAATATAGCAGGAAGGCAGCACAGTTACTTCCAAGCAAAACTGAGGTGGAAGATGAGTAAAACATCACTTACAGTGAATGTTGCAGTTTCAGCAGACATGTGTTGGCAGATGAATGTTATCAGAAAAAATATTTTTCAAAACAGAAAACAGCACAGGTTAGGGCTTTCCAGCATCCCATGCAAGGGAGTCAGAGTATACAGAAAATACTAATGCTTATAAACAGTATCTATAAAAATAAATTAAAATAATCAGTACATGTTTTAATATGTGAATTAAACTTCCAAACACATTTTACTGTTCACAATTTAAACTGTGCTCACCATGGGTTATTTTTGGGTTATTGCTGATGGATCTGTGGTCAGTTAAGCAGCCCTATCCACCTGCTGGCACCTGGGGACCTGGTTTGAAGTCTGCCTCTCACAAGGACATTACCCAGATGTTGTTGTTTCAAGAGCTCATTTTGTGCTTTTCACAGTTTCACTACTTTTAATTGGAATTCCTCTCAGAGCAGTTCCTTATTATCCTTCAAACGTATTTGAGAACAAACCAGCATGATAACAGTTGTGACTCTCTTGTAAGGAGAAATACTCTCTAAATATTTCCTTTGCACCAAGTTTTCTTATATTAACTGCTGTTTCATATAGGAAATTCATTAGAAGTACAGCTTTTTAGAGCAGGAACTGAATTTGCCTATTTATTGAGTATTTATGGCCTGCACTTAGAGCATCTGGGTAATTAATGATGCTGTTAATGATATTGTACTCTTTATTGTGAGTATACTAAAAAACTGAGAGAGCTAATCAGACATGCAGAAAGCAGAACATACTTTTTGAGAAGTCTTTAATACATACTTACAGTACTTAAAAATTTAAAAAGCCTATAATTCAAATTTTATAACTTTTAGTATCTTTTACTTCAGGAATAAAATTTTAAAATAAACTCTTCTTTTAAAAAAATCTTATTACCATCTCTTAGGGTGTAATTCAGTAAAGAAAAAGAATCAGTCTGTCAGTTTGAAGATTTCTAGTAGTGAATTGTTGCCTATTTACTGGAGTCCTTTCTGTATCTCCTTCCAAGTAAAAGGAGCAGCATACAAAACTGCTAAACAGAAATTATTCCTCTTTAACAACTGAATGGGAAATATTTCAGTGGAACTAATATAGGAGTATAAGAAAAGTAAATTGAACTTCTGAGTGTCTTTGCAGGCTGCTAATATAGTTCTGGAAAGTACAACTGCTGAGTAGATTAGTTGAGTGCTAACAGAAGAGCTTATCAGTTTTTCTAACAAAATACTGGAATCAGTGATATTCTTCCATCTTTTTTTCTAATAGTTGATATCACTTGAAATGTTGCTTAAGTTTCTTTCCAGCTAAAAATGACATCTGCTGTTACTGCACAGAAGAAACCTCCTTAAAACATGGTTTTCCTTCTTCCTTTTTCCCGTGGGTCTTTCTGTGCTGGTAAATTGCACTGGAACAGTCACAGGTTATTTTGGTTTGATTTGACACTCCTTGGTAGCCAGGCTGTTATTCTTTGGAGAGCAGAAGGATCAGAGATGCTGCTTTTATAAGCTCCTGCTGAGTTGTTCTGTTGTGTTTTCAGTGTCAGGATGTAACTCCAGCCCTTGTTCCTCTCCTGCAGGTACCTGTTTGCATTGCAAATCAAGAGGGACCTGGCAGAGGAGAGGCTGACCTGCAGTGACAACACAGCTGCTCTGCTGGTCTCCCACCTGCTGCAGTGTGAGTATCCACTGCTAACCCACATTACATCACACACAGAAGCTTTTGGTAACTAAAAGAAATCTCTATCTCATAGTATTTCCTTCTCACACACTGTAAATATGTTGGTTTTCATCTGTCGCTATAGGACACGAAAGAACACAAGCACACGCAGCTGCTCTCAAGGTGAAGAGAAAAAAGGGAGTTTATTTTCTGACTCCAACATTTATAGTTTTCCAAAAGTGACAGTGGATTGGAGGGTGACAGTGGATTGGAGGGTGACAGTGCCACCTCTCCAATGACACTGGACAAACCAACAGTGTCAAATTTCTCCTCCTCCACAAAAGAATGCAAAACAATGAGTTATTTACAGAAAGTGTGTGAGAAAGTTTATTACAATAATGTAAACATCAGAAGGCTTAGAAAATCTTAAAAAATCAGGGTGACAGTCATCAGGGGAAGGAACAGCTGGTGCTAATGTATGAGGTAAATTTGGCTTCAGAGGGGTAGTACAGAACCAGCCTGGCTGTTTCCCTGGCTCTGCAGGTTCTGCTGCCAGCACTCCACATCTCCCAGACAGCTGTTCGCACCTGTCTAGGTGCTCCCCTGGCTTCAGTTCTCACTTTCCCTGTGCTGGGAGGAGATGGCTGTACAGGAGCTGGGCTGGAACACAGCTGAGAACCATGCTGGAACAGGTTCTGCACTGGGGCTGTCAGCAGCTTTCCTCCTTGCTGGGACTGAAAATGGAAATGGGAAGCAATTTATTTGGAAGCACTCCATGCTGCTGCTGGCTCAGTCTGTACATGCTTAAAAACCTAAAATGTGGCCTTTGAGATGAGGAGGTTGGAAACCCTGAGTGGGTTCAGATACCAAATTTTTGGAGCAGCAGCTGAAGTGTTCACAGGTCTGCAGCCCAACCTTGGTGGCTCTTGGCTGGCTGGGAGCAAAAGCTGATCAATAATTCTTCTTCACAATTGCACTGCTGAGTAGTTATTGGTTGTCTGATTCTGCAATGCAGAATACTAATACAGTTATAATAGTATTTCTTCTGGTGATTTTATTGGAGGAGCAAATCTGCCTTGTGTGTGTGCCATCAGTGAGGAAAACCTGCTTGTGGTTTTCCAGCGCTGTGGAGCTGATGAGAGAATCTCAGCATCAGGCCTTGCTTAGCCTGATTCTGCTCTTCTGGAAAATGTGAGAAAGAACAGCTTCATTTTCAACAGAAATTATTTTACAAAATATTCAGTATTTTTTATTTATTCTTTCATGTGCTGGCTACATTTTAAACAGGATTTGCTGTGTTCTTGTTAGGAACAATCCCATTCCTTTCTCTGACACAGCTGATGGCAGATGCCCTCAGACACAGAGCAACTCTTCCTTTGCTGCATCCATCCCATAATCACTGCACACACAGCACCACAGACTCACTCTGCATCTGTTTGGTTGCCCTGGTATTTATCTAATTTTTGAATTTGCTTATATTTTTGGCATCCTTCCACAGAAATGAGCTTCACAGCTTAGTTTTTGGGAAGTTTTAAGGACAACATATGTACTTTTATCTTTTAAAACCTTTTGACTTTGAATTTAATGTTGCAATTTCATCTTTTTTTATCAGAAAAAGTAAATTCTTAAAATTTATTTATTCAGCTTGTAATTTTATGTACATTTGCCACATGTTCTGCCTGTCTTGTGCTTTTGTATTCTGAGCCAAAAACTTCTGATTGTTCTGTGTTGTATCAGGTGGAAGCTGTTCTGCACTTTACAATAATGCTTTTTTCTTCTGTAAATCTTCCTAAATTCACAAAATTACATCTGAAAGACATGGATATGTGAAGGGGAGACCAAAATTCCAGCTGTAACTTGCCACCTTCCTGAGTAACCTTGTCTATTACTAGACACTATTTTACATATTTTCTTTTACTATTTTACATATATAGTAAAAAATAATATTTTTTACTGTATTACATATATATAATAAAATTACTATTTTACATATATATAGTAAAAAATAAATAGAAATATGCTATTTGGTGTAAGGTATCTGTAAGGAGGAATTGTTCAGACCACTTCACAGGTCTTCTACAGGTTTCACATCTTGCACCTTTAAGAAGTCTAAATTTTCCAGACAATGTTCAAATACTGCTGTAATCCCCAGGAAATCAGCTTGGGATAAATGTGATTTTGGTAAAATAAAGTTGGATACAAAACATCATGCACGAATTTGAAGACTGATTCCTTACCAAGTATTTTCTGTCATTGTTCCTTTTCCATTGTTCTTACTCTAACATAGTTTTCTTTTCTGTTGTAGCTGAAATAGGAGATTTTGATGAATCAGAAGACAGAGAACACCTTAAAACAAACCAGTATTTGCCAAACCAGGAAAAACTTGAAGGAAAGATCCTGGACTTCCACAGGAAGCATGTGTAAGTGAGGATTAATGCAAACCACAAAGGGAAGCCCTGGGCAGCAGGTGGGCTTGCCTAGGGGAGGCTAAACAGCTGCATGGCAGGATGACATTAAGAGTGTGTAAATTAAACACTATTTCCCTTGAGCAAGAAAAGTTTGGTAGCAATAGTTACATAGTCAGGATGGAGCTGTTGGGCAGTAGTTTTTCTCAAGTGAATTTTGCAGTGTGCCTGTAATAACATCCTAAAGAAAACTTACATGTAATAATGGGTTTAGGCAAAAGAATTCTTCAGAATTTCCATTCTGCAAAGTTTAAGCTCAGTTTTGCCTGCATATGCAGAGCTCTTGCTTTTGTCTAAATAATTAGAAATCATTTGTATTGTATTCTTTTGTTACACATTAAGCATAAGGGAGGTGGAGAAGGATGGGGAGAAAATAACTTCCATCAGAATTCATGCAATACCTTATCTTACAGCTGGGTAGTTTTGAATTAAGGGAAGATTATTGGTGACAAAGAAACTGCCACAAATATAAAATTAGTTCCAACATGGAGTCAGGAACTGCAGGAACTTATTTTTCTGTAATTTTTGACACCTTGCATATTAGGATTTAGCAATTTGAAGGTCTTTTAAAAATTGTGAATGTCCACACACACATTTTATTGTGCATGGTTCTGTGTTTTAATCCAAACTTAGATTTTTCTTTGTTCTCTGTGGATTGTTGCTGACTGATTTTCTTTTAAGACAGAACAAAGATTTTTCATGGCAGCATCTGTGTTGAAAGACACATCCTATAATATTGGAAAATTATTTCCTGAGAATTTCAGTAATTTGCTGTTTGTGATCAGTCATTTTTAACTTGTACTGAAATTATTGCTAATGATAAAATTTCAGTTTTGCTGATTCTTCATGAAATCAGGTGGTTACTTTTTCTGCTTTTGAACCTTTGAGGTGCTTATGGAAATGATGAAGAAACAAAAGAAATGTTTTTAAGTGATTTAAAGTAATTTTGAAGTAAATTAAAATCTATGCTAGGATTCTTCACCTTGGGAGAAAGTAGCTGGAGTAGGGAAACAATTTCATTATTTTTCTTTTGTCTGAAGAAAAGTGCTGAAATAATTAGTAATTTCAAAGCAAATTAAAAGGGGAAAAATCCTTTTCACAGAACTTGCATCAACATTGTGATACTACTGCAGGGTGCTGTGGAGTCTGAAGCTACCAATGGGTCATGCAAGGTTTTGATGATCCCATGCAGGGTAGGCTGATGGCTCTCAAATTTGAGGTGAAATTTGGGATTTTTAGGTCTAAGTACCCCCAGAGCATGGGCAGAGCAGCCCAGCATTAGTCACATACCAGGATTCTGTTCAGTTGCTGCTGCTTGTGGGGAATTTTCCTGGGTTGCTTCTCTTGGAAAGGTTGTGACTGCCTTCTGAGTCAAGGATTGGTAGTTCTCTTCTGATTTGAGATTTATTTCAAATAAGTTACTTCTAATAATTGGTTACAATAAGAAAAGTTTGTATTTTTACCTGTCAGGAAGGTTAATAGGTAAAGATTCCTTACTTCATAAATGTACTTTTCAAAATCAGTTTAATAAGAGTTGCATTTAATACAGCCATATTATTAAAATGATTGTAAATCTTATTTTAAGGCAAAAAAAAAAATCTTATTTTATTTTTTAGAAGTGTCCATGCAAGCCACGTTTAGATTAACAGCTGAGGCATGAGATTAGAAAAGGTTACCTTTGAATGGAAACATCTTTTTAGAGAAATGTCATTTTGCAAGCAGTGCAGTCTTAACATTAGCTGTGGCTTCCATGGTTTAACCCCAGCTCAGCCCCATGCTGCTGCTGGCTCCCCCTTGGTGGCTTGGGGGAGAGATTTGGAAGGGTGAAAGTGGGAAAATTCACAGCTTGAGGTACAGACAGCTTAAATAGGAGAAGAAAAGACAAACACATGCAAAGCAAAGCCAGGAATTCATTCCTTACTTCTCACTGGCAGGCAGGTGTTGAGCCATCCTCAGGAGAGCAGGATCCCATCACAGGTAACAGTGACTTGGCAAAACAAGCACCATCCCTCCAAAATGTCCCCTTCTCCTGCTTCCCCCAGCTCTGTGTGCTGAGCACGAGGCCATATGGGATGGGATATCCTTGGGGTCAGCTGGGATATCCTTGGGGTCAGTGGGATCAGCTGTCCTGGCTGTGCCCCCTCTCCCAGCCCCTCCCTGTGGAGCACAGAGGGCCTTGGCCCTGGTGAGCTCTGCTGGGCAATAAGGAAACACCCCTGGGTTATCAACAGGTTCCCTGCTCAAATAGAAATCTCAGCCTGGTATCAGCTGCTGTGAAGAAAATTAACCCAGCACACACATCCCTTCCCTCTTCCCTTACTCAGGGAATATTGACCACCCTTTCCCATCTTCAGCAGGTGAGGGAAGTTCTGAGTTTTCTCAGTGTAGACACATTTTTCCTCATTTCTGTCCCAAGGAGCAGGCAGCTGGGCATTTGGCTTTTTCCTGGTGAGGATGCACAGTGCAGATGGACAAACAAAAATGCTTCTCTTTCATATTATCCTGATGTGTCCCATTTTTACTTTTTCCATTTATTTTAATTTTTTATTTCCTTTCATTTACCTTATTATTCTCCCAGTTACCTTTAGCAGACTAATATTTTTGAGGCCAGGTTGGATGGGGCTTGGAGCAGCCTGGGATAGTGGAAGGTGTCCTGGATGATCTTTAAGGTCCCTTCCCACCCAAACCATCCTGGGATTCTGTGATTCCTCCACTGATGATTTCTCCTGAAAGACTTCTTGTACAAACCAGGTGTTCAGGAAGAGAAACCCATTCCTGGCAGGATGATTCATCTCCTCCAGATTGTTTCTGTGGCACTTTCTTTTTGCCTCATTTCCTTTTTATTTTTATTTTTTTTTATCGCTTCACTGTAGCTATTAGAAGTGGGAGAATGTCATCACCCTCAATAAAACAGAACCTGTGTATCCAATCCATTCTGTAAATGGAGACTGTTATAATTGGAAAGATGGCAATTGAATGCTTATTTTCTATTAAACATATTTTTTCTTTTACATTTGTAAATACTTTTCATAAAGAATAGGAATATGGTTTCTATACTTTGCAAAAGTATTAGTGGTCAACAAGATGAGTTATATTTTTGGTGTAGCACATTAGTTATTGCTTCAGCAAGAGCCTGAATTAACCTATTTTTATTTCTATTAAATGGAAATAAATAAAAACCATCTTCTATAGTTTATTAAAAATAAAAGATGTATATTTTGCAGATGATGTTTTGGTGCTGGTGCAGTTAATTCCTGACACCCAGACACCCAAAATATACCCAAAATACACCCAAAATACAATGTTTTCTGCCTTCCTGTGAGTAGTAGAATACTTGCTGCAAGGGGAGTGCAGGATTCAACATGACACATTTGGCCTGTGTTCACATGTCTGTGGTTTCTTTGTCTGTGCATACCTAAATCAGGAAAGAAATAAAAAATTTAATAGATTTATATTTACTGATGTAAATGCATGTCCTTTCACAACTTGTTAGCTTAGTTGTCCATGAATTTAAATTCTTTAAATTGCCTGTAAATTAGAAAAACTCTGACTTGACACTTCATCTTTAAAGCTCTATATTAATCACTGGGTTTAAATGCTCTGTAAATCACTTAACACTTGACAGCATTTATTTTGAGTCCATTGCCATGGGATTATTGTATCACAAGCAATATTTGTCTAGCTGGATGGTTGTAAGGAATCTCTACACCAACACCTATTGCACTGACAGCAGTTTTTGCTGGAAATACTGATATTAGTGTGTCATCCATTGACCTGGGAAAGATTAAGGAGATTTATCTGCTTAATGGCTGGACAAAATTAGAGCAGATTGTTTTG
Organism: Melospiza georgiana; assembly: GCF_028018845.1. Lineage (NCBI taxonomy): Eukaryota > Metazoa > Chordata > Aves > Passeriformes > Passerellidae > Melospiza > Melospiza georgiana. Next base: position 21,494,606 of record NC_080439.1, on the reverse strand, counting down.
GGGCTGGGCTGTGCAGCTAAGCCTGCAGGCAGCATCTGAGGGCAATTTCTGGAGCTGCCTCTCTTGGTACCTGTCTGTGGTACAATCAGTGTGTCTGCTCTGCTCCCAGCTCCTCCACACCAGGCTCAGCTTTCTCTGCTGGCTACAGGCAGGCTGTGTGCCAGTGAACACTCTTAAAATTGCCTGGTATCTTATTTTTAATTTTTTTTTTTTTCTGAGATGTGCTGTACTTTGGATCATATGTAATAGTACATGAAATAATAATCAGTGATTCTATATCAGTTGCACCAGACTGTTCATGAGGAATTTTTAGTACTGCAGAGCTCCAATTTTCTAGTTGCCATTTTTTGTTTTTTGCCTTCCTTCCCTTGCAAGCCTCCTTCCCAACCTCAGCACCCTTTTTAAAAGACAAAGCCCTGCTTTCATTCTCAATGTTGCTGTATTCAGAAGAATTACAGCAGGAATTAGCGTGGGTGGGAGTTACACACAGAGCTCAGAGTGGAACTCAGGGAGCCCTGGCCAAAAGCAGGATTTATGATCTACCTCTTCTGTCTTGTGTATATTTCATAAATAGGAACCATGGTTCTCCAGGTTTTTTGATGTAGTTGAGGAATCTGTGGTGGAAATGAAACAACAGTTAAAGGCAATGTTAAAAGCATTTACTCCAGTGTTACTCAAGAAATCTGCTTTACCAGTCTGAGCTTTTGGACATAATTACTCCATGTAGTAGCAAAAGTGGTAGAAATTGCTCTCTCTGTTGTTTGGCATTTCTGTTTCCATTTGAAATCAGGTTTTTTGTGTCTCTTACGTTTTTCCCTTTCTATTACATGGTCACATAATACTGACATTTGGATGAGGGTGGATTATGGAGTGAGCTTGTAAAGACAGGAATGCCATTGAATTCCTGCCTTCTGCAGCTGGCAAAATAAATTTGTGATTTCCTGCTGTAGTGTTTTAGATTCTTTGTTTGAACAAGGCAACAGAACACTGCTGAAATGCTGCTGTGTGCATTCAGGTTTACTTTCTCGGGACATTTTGTGTGTTTTACACTAAAAATTTTACTAAGTATAAAAAAATCATTGCTTTTTCTAACAACTTCTGTTTTTAAAACTGTAGCATATGAAATAAGTTTCATAATTGTATTCTGAATTGTAGATACAATCCCTACTTGGGGTTAATATTTATTGTCATCATCCCTAGTTTTGTTAATTCAAATGTAATAATTCATTTTAGTATTCTCTAATTGTATTTTAAGAAAATCTATATGGAGCTAAACAATTGTTTGATCTAACACATGACTCTAGGTAGGTAGAAGGAGGTATTTTTAAGGAGTATGACTAGAAAAGCCAGTCAGGGGACCAGGAGAATTTATTTAGTAGTGATGTTGTGGTTGGCACAGCATAGTACACAAAAATAGGTAATGCTAAAAATAGTTTGTCATGTGTTTTAATAAAATAAAATGCAGATTTATGAAAGGAAGGCCACTTTCTTCTTGGAAAAAAAGGCTTGTAAAATTTGCTTAGTCTATGTATGCAGGAATCTAATCTGGTTTCAGCACTGGTTGTTTGTAAATAGAATAATAATTTTTAAGCACATGTGTCTTCTGTGTATCATTACAGTTATCCTAGTGAACTTGCACATGGAAGTTATTTGGTATTTATTATTTCTAATCATTGTCAGTAGTGATGTAGGGGGTCTGTTTATCCAGCTGTGGCTGATGCAGCCTCACTGCTCTGAGTGCCCCAGCAGGTCCTGTGCTGGTGTTTCACACAATTCCAGAGTGGTTTGGGATGGAAGGGAACTTAAATTTGGACTTGTTACCATGGACAGGGACAGCTTCCACTATCCCAGGTGTCTCCAAGCCCTGTCCAGCCTGGGCTTGGTCATTTCCAGGGATCCAGGGGCAGCCACAGCTGCTCTGGGCACCCTGTGCCAGGGCCTCACCACCCTCACAGGGAAGAATTTCTCCTAAAGTAATTTTAATTTAATCTCTTTTAGTTTAAAACCATTCCCCCATCTCCTATCACCTTTTGTCCATAGAAAAAAATCCCTCTCTTTTTTTAGAGCCCTTGTCAAGAACTGAAATCCCACAATGTCTCCCCAGAGCCTTCTCCTCTCCAGGAGAACACCCCCAGCTCTCCCAGCCTGAGCAGAGGGGCTCCAGCTCTTAGAGCATCTCTGTGCCCTCCTCTGATCTTCCTTTATTTTATGGAGTGTCCACTTAGGCTGGGGACCCCAGATCAGCAGCTCTGCAGTGGGGTTTCCTTGGGGTTACACAGGAGAAGGTTCTCCTGCTTCTCCTGGTTCTTCTGGACCATGTTATGCCTAAAACTGGGTAGTAGGATTTTTTTGCAGGGTTTTTGTAGTTCAGAGACCTACTTGGGTGACATGCTCATGTTTGTGATAAAGACTTTTTTGCTTTGTAGTGTAACTGGGGCATGATCAGTAGCAATAGTTGGACTTGATCAATGATGATCAAGTCCAAGTCCTTTTTCTGCCCTAATGATTTTGTGATTCTATGACTTCAAGAACTTTCATTTCCACAGCACCATTTGCTCATTCTTGGAGGATCTTTAACTCCTTGTCAGGACCCATGAACTTACAGAGTGTTTTGACTTACAGGGAAAAGCTCTTGTATTCATTGAAAATGCACTCCAATCTAATGCACTCCCTCTCATGGGAAAAAAACAAGGGGGATGAGGAAAAAAAGGACTGTTTTCATGCAGGAGAGCAAAATGTTAGTGGTTTGATGTCAGCTAACCTGGGGAGCAGTCAGTGAGGGCTGAAACTGTGCCAGGTCATGAACAGTCTCTGTGTTGCTGTTTTGGGCCTTGTGCACCCTTACAGAGCACTTGCTCCTGTTTGTGTACAGCTTCCTCTTGTTTTTAGAGTAATTTTGACAGCAGATGAAGTTTCATTTTAAAGATTCTTCTTTGGTTTCCTTGGCAGGGAGGGAATTATCCAGCCAAAGGCACCTGGTAGTAATAGAGTAATAATTTTGTGGTCCCAAAACCTGACCTGAAAAGGGTCATTCTGTTGCAATATTTGCATTGTTTCTGTTTTGCTGGCTGTACAACTCTGCCAACTCTCACTTCTTATCTTTGTTAATGCTAATGTGTACACAAGCAAGCAGAAGCAGGAGCACTGGATTGAATTTGGATTTGTTCAACTTTATAGTTTCTCAACTGGCAAAAGCTCTGAGCTGATTAACATCTCTCTCAGCATCTGGCTTGGGATGCACTTGACATTGGCCATCAGCTGTGTCATTACAGAATTTTCAGTGTGACACATGACATGGAGTGAAACCACCCAACTAGATGAGACAGAACATTCTCATTTAGTGACAGAGTTCAGACTTAAATGTGTTGGCAGTGTTGTAGAATCAGATTGTTCTTAAAACTTTATTTTTCTTCCTCATTATAGGGGTCAAACTCCTGCTGAATCTGACTTTCAAGTGCTTGAAATTGCCAGGAAACTGGAGATGTATGGCATCAGATTCCACCTTGCCTCCGACCGTGAGGGCACCAAAATCAACCTGGCAGTTTCACACATGGGTGTGCTGGTGTTCCAGGTATGGCAGGGATGGCACACTCTGTCCTTTAGCATGTCTTGGAGTAAGTCTCATTTTAACATCAGGTGTCTCTGATGCCTTGGAAATTTAACATGTTCTATGGTCAAGGAGGGTCATTTAAGCCCCCAAAACTTTGTTTGGTGCAGCTTGTTCTTGTGCAGAGAGCAGAGCATCAAAGCCAAGTGACAGTGAGGTAGAGGGGCTTTGTTTGAAGTTAGGTGTGTGATGAGAGAAAATCATCAATTAATTCATTTTTGGAACAGCCCTGGGACAGGACTGTCATCCTGGAATTTTGGTTTGATTTCTGTTATTTTAATATTGCAGTGGATTTTTACTGGATATTATTGCTCTTATTGTATAAGAATGCTGATTGATTAGAGTGATTGGACTAATTAGTGTTACTATGTTTGTTGTATTAAAGAAGCAACTCAGTGCTCAGAATTCTGTTTATGAATGCAATGATAGGGTTTCCCTCTCCCCAAAACACAGAGGCAGCTGATTTACTGAAATATTTCTGTTTGGGTGCTCAGCTGTGTCTTACCTGTTCTTTGCTTCCTGTGGGGCAGCTTCTTTTGGAGGTGCATCAGTCCTGCAATCCCTCTCAGACTGCTCAGTGGCCTCTCTTGTTTAAGGGAATATTGTCACCAGAACTAAAAATCCATATGGATACATACACATCTGTATACCCACAACAGAATTTTGTTTGGTTCTCTGCTTCTCTGAAACGTCTGCTAACATTTGATCATTCTCATTTTGATTCAGGGTAACACAAAAATCAATACCTTCAACTGGTCCAAGGTCCGTAAGCTGAGCTTCAAGAGGAAAAGATTCCTTATTAAGCTCCACCCAGAGGTCTGTGTCACTTTTACTGTAATATAGACTGCTCAGTGTTGGAAAAAATACCTGTGCTTTATTTTATTATGAACATTTCTGGAGTTTGTGATTTATAAAACAGCCTCAGCAGGCAGGCTTGGCTGCATCATTCAAATGTCAATCTTTCCTTTCTCACTCCACAATTTAGGATCTTTAGGTTTTGTGTTTCAGTCTCAGCTTATCCTTGACACAAGCTTACACATGTATAAATGTAAGACAGAAAAAAAATTATTAGACCCAAGTATTTGGTGCAGCCTTTCTCAGTATTTCTCCTTTGAAAAAGTTGCATCCACTTTCTTAATTCAAATGAAAATTATCTGATACCCCTCAGGCAGGAATAGGTGACTGAAATTATATTGTTGTAGCTTAATTTTAAGGATGATGTGATTACTCTTGCTTCATCTTTTTCATGCATTTCTATAGCACAAGTATCATTTTGCATATTTAGCTGATTTACAGTATATATTTTTCATTGCAGATGTCATGTCAATTGTTGCTTCCCCTGGATGACTAGATTACATTCAGTGTTTAATTTATATTAAAATAGAGGAAAAAACTCAACTTTGGACATAATATAATTTCATGTATCAAGGGTACCTGAAATAGGACCCACTGTCTGCTGATGTAGCAATGTGTCTCACAAAGAGACCCTCAGAAATTTCATGTGATAACTGTACTCTGACATATGCAGTAGTTTCTGGTTTTGTCTGGAATTTTTGTTCTGGAATTTCCAAGAGACAAGCATCAGAACTCCTAAAAAAAGGAATAGTATTTTAAAATAGCGACTATTTCACTTGAATATTTAAATTCCTTTGAATTTTCTGAAGGTGGGTTATATTGAGCATGTTTCTAAAGTCAAGTGCTTTTTAAACACTTTTACAGTTTCAAGGTAAGCAAACATTTCTGACAGGTATTAAATCATTTCTAACTGCATTCAGAATCACTCCCATTGTTTTAAAGCAGATGAGAAGTGACTTAGCAAAATCCTGCATCTTGCTGGAGTTCATCTTTTTTGTTTGCACACATTTGTACCTTCCTTTTCTCCTTACTGTCATTTTAGATGCTACTGAACTTCTATTTTTTTTCCCCAGGGCCCATACCAAGATACATTGGAGTTTCTTTTGGGAAGTAGGGATGAGTGTAAAAACTTCTGGAAAATCTGTGTTGAGTATCACACATTCTTTAGGCTCTTTGACCAGCCAAAGCCAAAGGCTAAAGCAGTGTTCTTCACCAGAGGCTCATCTTTCAGATACAGGTAGGGAGAAACACAGCACACTCATTTTGTCTTAGAAAATGAGAACAAAAGGAAGAAGCATTCTAAAGACATTCCTCTGTAATGCTCATCCCCTGTGTTTGATAACCTTTGTACTTCTGTGGGTTCACAGTGGACGAACACAGAAGCAGCTAGTGGATTATATTAAGGACAGTGGGATGAAGAGAACCCCGTATGAAAGGTAAGATGAAATGGCTTTCTAAGGCAAAACATAGCTTGAGACTTTCACAGTACCCTTCTTGCCTAAATTTCAGTGTTTTAGTGCTGCTTGGAGGCAGGCTCATTCTCATTCATTAAGGTAGCTGACCTAAAATGTAAAAAAATTATTATTTTGTGATGATATAAGAGGCTTTGGAAAGTTTTGGTAGCACATTTTTATGTCTATGGATAATGTGGCTTAGCTGTCTGAAAGTTCAGCACATGCTGAAGATTCCATAATGTTAGTGAGGACCTGTCTGGCCCACTCCAGCTGTGCAGTCAGCCAGTGGCAGAGCACATAATGGAACTTGGGATCTGCAAGTTTGAAATTGTGACCTCAAATACTCAATTGTTTCTAAATATATAAATATATCAATTAAGAATATGCTTTTTCATTATAAAATTGTTTTTTCCTTACTTTACTGTAATGCTGTCCAGTCTACATCTGGGAAACTCCTCCTACTCCAAATCCAAACTATGTATGGGAAATCTTACTCCTAATACAAAAGATCATAGGGGCTTAATAGGAATTTTAAAAAGTTTGCATTAATCTACTATTAATAGGTATTGTTAATGTCTCAGACTCCAGTTGAGCTCCTTTTCTATTTGAAAATTTGATTTTCTATTTAATCATATACATAGAATGAATCTAACCATGAGTGTAATGCAGGATATCACTTTTTTGTAGTGTAACATACAAAATTTTATATGGCTGACTGAGTTTTTAAAAATTTGTGCAATTGTTGAAGATTAGCTGATTCTGGTTCTGAAGCCATTCTTCTGTAGATGTTTATAATAATGAAAAAGGAGCTACTGTTTAGTATTCAGTTAGTATTCAGCCCCAAGTTGTTGAAGTCTCCTTCAGTGGTACCAAGAGATCCCCACCAGCCAGGTGGGGTCAGTCTCTTCTCCCGGGTAACAAGTGACAGGACAAGAGGAAATGGCTTCAAGTGGTGCCATGAGAAGTTTAGGTTGGACAGTGGGAAAAATTGATCAGGCACAGGCACAGGCTGCCCAGGGAAGTGTTGGAGCCACTATCCCTGGAGGTGTTCAGAAAAGGTGGAGATAAAGCACTTGAGGACATGGGTTAGTGCTGGGGGAACAGCAGGACTTAATGATCTTAGAGGCCTTTTCCAATCTTAATGATTCTCTGATCCTGTGAATGATCTGGATCTTACTTTATTCCATTTTTGTACATTTCTTATCTTACATAATTTAATTTACAACTCTTTTGACCTTTTAAAACTTGAACTAATTATTAACAAAACATGATAAAAGAGAGCTTGAGATGTTTCTGTTGGCCACTGGCATGGCCATGGGTGATGGGGGAAGGAATGAGGCTGAAGCATGTCTGGGATGCTGACAGGCTGCTCTGTTCCACAGGAGGCACAGCAAGGTCAGAGCATCCACTCGCACCTCGAACGCAGACGTGCCAAAGCAGGTCAGTTCTGCAGCACTCTCTGGGTTGTGGTTGTGGGCAGGGCCATGGACAAACATCTCTCTGAGGTGATAGTGAAGGAGTCAACTCACCAGAATTGCTGCCACTGTTTGCTCTTTGTCTGCTGCACAGTTCTTTTTGTTGGTGTTACTGATTTGATAGTTGTAGCCAGTGGAGTGTGAAGTGAGTAATATTTTACTCAAAGTTCCACTGAACTGAAAAGGAAGTGTTGGACTTTCTAGAATGTTGTTATTTCAGAGGATTAGTTATCTCTAGGTACTCTCTGACTGCTCTCTGGCAGTCTCAAAGCTGTTGTAAGATGCCTTCTGCAGTACACAGCAAGAAACAATCATTTCACTGAATGCTCTTATGTTAGATGGGAGAGGTTAAAGAAGCATCGCAGACTTTCACTGTCATTTTGTTGTTCTTATTTGTGGATGCTTGTTCAGCTATAAAATGTATGCTTTTAACTTTCCATCCGGTTATCAGAATTAAGGAAAAATCCTTGCCTTTTTCATGGGCTGCTGGATCAGGTTCAGTGTCTGCTGTAAAGTGAGCTTCTGTGAACCATGTATTCCTTCTGCATATGGATGTGACTGGATGTTACATTTGTTTTATGAAAACCTTTTTATCTGTTGTGTTTCTGCTTTTCTGTCCCATTTTAGAGTGTCCCATTCTCTGAGGGCTTGAGAACTCCAGGGTCTCCAGCCTCAACAGCTGCCCCCTTCCACTCAGTTCACTCCTTGGCCAGTCCCGCTTCCATCCTGCCCATGTTTGCTGAACCCAGCCCTTCCTCCTTGGAGCCCCGAGCATCGTACACAAGGATTCCAGACAAAACCACTGCAGCCCCAGTGGAAGAAGTGGGGAGGAAGCTGATGCAGCAGCCTGGATCTCCCGTGCTCCAAGGTGTTGGGTTTGGTAGTGTTGCAGGAAACTGTGACCCGTCTTGTCCTGTCGTTGAGAGTGGTTGTGGTGTAGACGTAGATGTAGTGAGAAGTAGTAAGGAGAGCAGAGTTGCTGGTTATAAAAATGACAATGATGAGGATGACTTTACCACAGGTGTATTCATTGCTGAAAATGAGCAGCAGCATGGCAGCCGTGGGGCCCCTCTTTTCACACTGGCAAATTCCCAGTTGCAGGTGTCAGAGGAGTTTATCGATGATGACCCAGCAGAAATGTCCTTTTTTGCTGGGGGCTCTGAGGCATTTGTGTACAATGTGTACAGCGGGTTAGAATTAAAGGGTTCTGAGTTTTCCAAGTGTCTGTCAGAGCCAGCTGGTTTAGCTGCAGGTGCCCTCCAGCAAAGCTCAGTCTCTGCTCAGTCGAGCCCTGACAGGTACTCAACCGAGGCCGTGGATATGAACATGGAAGAGGTGTTTGAGTTTGAGGAGAGCAGCGATTTCAACGGCAACGAGAGGCCATCGGACACCTCAGAGCTGTTTGAGGTGAAGGCCCAAGCCAGCAGAATGCAAAGCCTGCTGAGCCCCTCTGAAACCAGCTCCCTCATCAACAACCGCTCCGAGAGCAGCTCCCTCAACAACCTGGCCCTGAATGGGAGCTGCTCCCTGCACACCCACGGCTCTGCCAACCATTCCTCTGCCAGCTCCATGCTCAACTTCCCCGCCTGCTCCGTGCGCTCCGAGTCCAGCTCAGCCTTCCAGTTCACGGACATCATCGACCAGCTGGAGCAGCTCAGCTGCCCTCCCACCACCACAGAGGACTCCAGCAGCACAGACACCGACTCCTGGGACTCAGGAACAGCTGCACCTCTGGATGTAAACCTTTTCTTTAGCAACCCCTTTGCTCAAAGCGCGGGGGACAGCTATGCCTTTGACTTTCAGAATAATTTAAAAAATCTCACTCAAGAAGACTGGACAGAGAAGTCACAGATCAATTGATTGGTCTTGGTTTTTGGGATGGATTCCTCAATGCTTTTCAGGCTTGGAAGTCAATAATAGGGTGTGATATCACTCAATCCAATGGCTGGATTTTAAATCATATAACGTAGTTGATTTTTAAATTTTTAAATTTTTTTTTTTAATTTGTGTGCCTCTTCAGTGTCCCTCAAAGCATCCAAATTTTGGTGCTGTGTTTCTGTGTATCACACTACATCAAGAATGGGTTCTAATAGGTTACAATGTTGGAAAATACTACATTTAGGAAAAAACACCGATTTCAGAGAATTTTAACTATCAACTGCCTCATGCAGACATCACAACTTACACTACACTGAAGGATTTCTTCAGCTGTAAACATATCTGTAAGAGTCTCTATAATATACTGTTCCTCCAAAATCCAAATAAAACAGTCACTTCTGTACATGCCTATTAACCAGCAGCTGCCTCTAAAAATTGCCTGTTTTCCTGCACTGTGGCAAGATCCTCATTTTGGGTTTGTTTTTGTTTCCATCATCAAAAAAAAACCTGAAGAATCTTCAAATCATCTCTGAAGGACAGTTTTAAAATACCAACCTATGCAACATATCTGTGGTATGCTTTGAAGAATAATACCTCTGCCTGCCTTTGGAAGAGGGAATGTGTATCCAACCAAATGGAAATAGCAGTTTCCAAACTTCTTGTGAAGACAAGCTTATTTGCTGACTTCCAGGTGTCTTCAGCAGTCCAGCAGCAAATGTTTTGCAGCAGCTTGGAGATATACAGAGACTTTAAAAGCACTTAATCCCCATCACATTTCCCTTCTTTCTTGTTTTTAATCACTCTGCATGAAAATACAAAGTAATGCAGAGAAGTGTCCTGTGTCTGTGGAGGACAGCTGGTGGCAAACCTGGTGATAGCTTTAACTTTTTCCTTAAAATATGGACTGTATTCAGAAAAATACTGTAATTTTTCTGAGAAATTGAGTTGTTAGGAGAGGTAAATACTATAGACAACAGTTAGAGCCTCAGGGCTTTTATAAACTCTTTTAGACAGGTGACTTTTATATGAGACATGAGCTGTAAGTTAGGAAGTGTCATGGAAGACAATTGAATTGTTGCTTAACTGGTCACATTTAATTTAGCAACTTTTATTGAGGCAAAACAACAAAAGTTGTGAAATGTCCTTCCCAACTGCTGTGGATTGTGGAGGTGAAATTCTGAGCTTCAGCTTGTGAGAGCCTTTTTTAGACTATATACAAGCAAGAATGGGAAATCCATAACACCTGACCCAAATCTTGTGATGGAAATCATCATCTCCTTCAGCCACTGGGTTTTGGGGTTCCTTCTGCCCAGTTTTCAGTCCTTTGCAGAGAGAATGCAGCACTTTTACAGTTGATGCCTCCAAAATAAGCAGCTTAGTTATAAACATAACTTTATGGTCCATATTATTGCTACCAGTTTAAATATGGTCTTGATATATCATAAAAGACCTGCATTGTTTACTCAAGCATTTAACAAATACTATTATTTCTCAAAACTCTGATAACCAAAACTTCAATGGAATACTTTTCAGTGTGAGGCAGAACTCAAGGAGGTAAAACCTCCTTTAGTCACCCATTTCTTCCAGGTTAGTTTTACTATGGTATAACTGTTCTGCACAGTGCTTGCTTTTACCTTGTGTTTGAGTGGAATGTGTGTTGTCCCATGAGAAACCCACCCCCTTTGCCAGCAGCACAGGAATACAAAGCACATTGAGAACAAAATATTAGCTCAGACCTCCAGTAATCTACTACAAGGTGCTCTTTTTTTTTTTTTTTTTTTGCTATATGTTACTTCCATTTTATTTCTTTCCTGTTGAATGTGTGTTCTGGCTCTTTGTGGGACTTTATTCAGGCCTGTGCAGATGATGTCATGGGGGTGTGGTGTGACATTTTGAAACAGGGCAGTGGTGTAGAGAGCTGGTGCCTTTAACTATGTTTTTAGGTGATTTGTCTGATTTCTTCCCAGAATGAACTACATTATGTAACCTAAGGAAGAGAAAGAAAATCAGCAAAGAGACAGAATTCTTTCTGCAAACTCTATAACAGGTGGTGGCATCAGGGACAAGGATGTAGATGAAGATGTAGAGAAAGGCTGTTGATATCTTTGATCTTTTAAAAAGAGGATCAGGATTCAGCTATTACATATAACTGTGCTGCCTCTGTTTCAGTCCTGTGCCTTACTCACAAGCATTCCTTTAAATGTGTCAGAACAGGGAATAAATCCAAATAAATTCTCTTAGTTTTCAAAAGATCTTGGTAAAAAGCTGCCTGTATTTTTAATGTACAGGCTTGCCAATTTGCCTTCTTGCGCCACAGTTAGTTTGAAAAGACATCTTCAATGTTTTTCTTTAATTTTAAATTGTGCAGATCTTTTATTGGCAGTTCCAACTCTCAGGGATTTTCTATTTTTTTTTTTTAAAGAAAGCAATAAGATTCTTAGTGTAGTGCCCCTTAAGTTTTTCCAAAGGAATGGTGGTGACTAGAATTCCAGTCTTCTATCTTAGGGATCCACAGGTGAGGAAGAGGTGAGGGGACCTTTGACCCTGGTACAGATGTGTTTAGATGAAGGTTTTAGGTACAGAATGAGAGTTCAGAGCTGCTGCTGTGCCCCTGTTTAGTTCTCTCTGTGCTCTGTCTGACTGATAGCATAGAACTGTCATGGTTTCCTTCTGTCCCTCGCTTGATTTCCAAAGCCCTGTGGCTTCTGAGGATATCTTTGCACTCTGACCTGTGTTATTTTGTTCTAGGTTTCCCAGACAGACACAAAAGAGCAGAAAATTTGGTTCATAAGCAGAGTTTTTATTATAGCAAGAAAGCTGTGAGCAAAGGTTCTTTATAATTTCCTTCAGAGACATCAGATTCACTTTCTGATAGAGATGGAGAGAAAACCAGCTGCCCTCAAGGGAATGCAGCAGCTCAGACCCTCCCAGGGAGCTGTGTGGGTTAATTCAGTGCAGTGGAGCTGTCCTCACCTCCCCTGGCTGCCTCCTGAGGTGGCAGGAGAAGGTGGGACAAGGAATGTCTGTCCCTGCTCTGTCCCCTTCATTTACTTGTGGGTAGCACAAGGAGGGTGTGATGTGTCCTGAGTCCTGGTGATGCTGCTTAACTTCCAGCATTGTTCCCTGGGGTTTGTTTTGTTTGCTTGTTACTCTGTTGATACTAAAACTCAGTTCCTGGTACTGATTTCTGTTTATTTCCTGACAACACAAGCTTTCCTTTCATGAAGGTGAGTGGTGAGAGCCAGGAGCCTTGCAGTGACTCTGCTGTGGGAGCCATGGAAAGCAGGGGGAATGACTTAGGAAAAATGCCAAGATGGAGAAGATCTTTGTTGAGTATCACATGCAAGAAAGCAGCATTTGAGGAGCTGTGGTAGAGCAGATAAAACCTGGGTGTAAACTTTGTGGTCGTAAGCCCACTCCTCCAGACTGCACCTCTGCAGGTTCTTGCACATTTGCTTTGTGCTTCCCACCCCATGGGGAGCTGGGGGCACACAGGAATGAGCATTTCTAGCCAGTGCACAGCTTTTGGTGCTGTGTTTTTCCAGTAGGAGAACCACAGACTGTCCAGGTGTGCTCTCCTGCTCTACACAGTGCAGCCAGCAGCTGTTTGCAGCTCAGCAAATGGATGTGCCAGGGCTCTTTTCCTTCCCTCCACATCTCTGTTCTGTTTTAGCAAACACAGGCAGCTGTAGGATGCATGCCAGTATTGGTGGCTTTTCCCAGTGAGCTTAGCTCTGCAGTGCTCACCTGAACCCTGAGAGAAAGCAAAATGGGTATTTTAACTGAGCAATTTAATCCCTACCTGTCCTTCTCTATGTGTGAACTTCTAACCCTTCTGATGCTTAAAGACATTTATTAAATGTAAAGCACTACACCAGAGCATTTTGGATCATCATCTATGCAGTTAATGAAACTTAATTTGCACAAAACATGGGTCATGGAATATTCTCTGACCTATCCACCACCTGGTTAAGCTTTGTTAACTTTACTAACCTGTGTTACCTATTTTGTGTAGATTTGTAATTTTAAAGTATTCATTAGTGAAGTAATACATGCTGTATATTCCCAGGACTTGCCATATGTTATCTTAGGGTGGAATAGGGTGATATATCAATCTACCCTCAACTATCACTTTAATTTCCAGTGAATTTCAGAGTTGCTGAATAATCTGGATAATACCAAGTATTGATCTCCTTTTTCCTGTGCTTATTTGTATTGTGGTCATAGGTGATTTTGTTTAAGGGATTTTTATTTTGTTTTTTTTTTTGGTGGCTTGGTTATGGTTTGATATTGGGTGTTTTTATTTGATTTTTTTTTTGGTGGTGGTGGTAGATTTTGTCTAGTTGCAAGTCTTGGTAGGGATAAGATTTTATGAAGACACTAATAAAAGTTGTTATAATTTTATGCTTTTTTGGGGCAAACCTGTCGGTAAGTCATTCCCATTATTGTCATTTTGCAAAATGTTCTAAGCCATAATTCCTCAGTACTGAATGAGTGTAATCACAGGTGTCAATGCAGTCCTTTAGCTGTCATTGCCTGTCATTTTTAGGGACTCTTCCACCTCACTTGTCACAAGGGCTGTGTGTATATGTGTGGCTGTACATATACATCCTTTGTCTGAAGATGGGGAGACCTCACAGTTCCAAACACATCAGAAAATCCTCTTCATTAATTCCCTGCCCACGGGCTCCCATAGGATCACTCCAGTGGCTGAGCTGGAGGTTTGGAAGTTCAAATTTGGACCATGATTAATTGAACCTGCTCTGTGGGAAGGTTTCCTGTACATTTTCAAAAATCAAATCATGTTCTGCAGTTGCTGGAATCCCAAAATTCCAGTTTATTGGTACGAACAGGGGTACTTGTGCCTTGGTTAGAGGGACTCCCCAGTTCCTTAGGTGCTACTCTTGCCAGGAAAAGATTGCATTCAAACAAAGAGAGCTGGAATTTTTTAATTGATCTCTTGAACTATATCTTTTATATGGGAAATGTTTATTGAATTATATGTTGGGGTTTTTGAGTATCTTTGTGTCTGTTCAGATTGCCAATTATGAACCTACAGATTTGTACTAATTCATAATTTTAATTGTTTATGCAATAAAACAAGGAAAACTTTGATATAAATGACAACATGGGCTTTTTAGCTTTATTTTCATTACCCTTACCTTTGAAATAGAATAAATATTTGTTCTCCTAGCCAAGGCATCTTATAGTTTTATTCCCAGCTTTCTCCATGCAGTTATGCAGTTTTTGGAAATAGAGCACAGTAGGCAAACACTGGTGTGTGGGTTTCAGTTTCCTGCTCTGTGCAGATCTTTTGCTTGGAATACAAATGGGACTAGAAGCTCAGATTTCTTTGTAGGAATTATATTTATTGTGGAGATCTTTTTCTTTTAAACTGGGTATATCCCTTGAACTCTCTCTTGTATATCTGTTTTTATTGGAAGATTGTCCTTTTTTTTTTGCAAACTCAGCATGTGAAGGTGATTGCATGTTTTCTAGCTGGCAGGTTCTCCTTCAGGTATCTCTGGCCAGTGTTTAGGTAATTCCTCTTCCCTGCAAACAGGGCTTTTGCAAGGTGGCAAAAGGAGGGTGATTATTTGGGATTGTTTCAATTGTTTTATGGGCATCTCCATAAAACCAGGGCCAACCTTAGGATTGTGGTATGTGACTTCACAGGTACACAGCACTGGGCACATGCCAAGTGCTGTAAATGTGCTTTAATGTTTTACATGACCTGTACCTTTTGGAGGATAAAAAAGAGATCTTTGAATTTAAAGTCTCTTGCATCAGTTCTTTAGGCTCTCAGATAATTTTCAAGATTCTCTTATCACCCAACTATTTCTCATCTTTTTAAAGGGAAGATTTGCAGAGGGACAAGCTGCTAGTTGTGAAGTTTTGAAATAAGGAAGAGAGAGAAAATATCCAGGATTTTACTTGTAGTACATCAGCTTGTTAATGACTTCACTCTGGAAGTAATACTGTGTATTTCACTCTAGAAATAATCATTTGGTCTGTGCATGTGATGGGTTCAGCAGGGCATGGGGTGGAAGGGAGGCTCAGAGCAGGCTCCCCTTGCCCTCTGGTCAGCCTCTGCAGGGCTTTAGCCTGAAAATAATCTCTGCTTTTGCAGCACTAGTAATAACAAGGATATAATAATAAAGTTGTATCTCTAAAGATTTTCTGTCACTCCATTTGATAAGGAGCTCTTGCTGACATTTGACCTTCACATAGCTTTTGTCCATCCCATAATGCTCAGTATTACTGGGGAACTATTTTAGTTGTCTGTCTTTGAATTATTTTAAGTATCCATGCATAAAGCTTAGAAAACCTGTATTTTTTGTTTTGGCCAGCCTGTACTCTCAAATCTGGCTTTCTGGGTAGGAATTGAATTTAGATTGAAGAATGGAAATACCTGCTGAAAAAATAACTGGGAAGTGATGCCAAAAACTTGTTATCTTATTATTCTGCTTGTTATGTCAGTGAAAATCAAATGGAGCCTACTTCTACATGACCAGTATTACCCAGTAGCTGTGGACGATATCCCTCAGCATTCTCACCAGATTCTCTAGCTGTGCTCTTGAATACTACAGAGCTTTTACAATGTTTTATTGATTAGTTTTTATTTTTTATTTCCATTAGGTGTATACTGGGCTTTATGAAACTGTGGGTTTGTTTGCTTAAGGGCACATTTCTAACTGTGTAGTGTAACTAAGAAGTATTAGCATACTTGAAGATCTTTGAGTATGTGGAATATTACACTGAGCTGATGCATTTTTGGATGTTGCCTTAAGTGCATTTGTGTGTGATGCAGAGGCAGAAATTTGCTGTGTACAGGATGCAGCCATGTCTGACTGTGTGGGGTACCACTCTGAATTCCCACATCAATGCGTGGAGGGCTGTGCTCCCAGCATTTACAGACACCAATCTGGGATGTTTGTGTGACTTGTAGAGAACAAATTTCCACTTCATGCAGAACACTGAAACACAGAAACACCCCTGTGAAAGAGTAATCCCTTTTAATATAACTGGAGGATGCTGCCTGTGGGGAAGGGAAGACCTCAGAGCACCAAGGTTTGATGTCAGAGGGAATCATTCACATGTTTTGATCTTCACATCAATATTTCCACCTAATTAGGAGTTTTCTACATTGAGCAGCAGTTGAAATGGCTTCTCCCTTTACCATCCTTCTCTGTGAGAATGAGGAATTGCTGTACATCCTACCTGCTTGCCTGGAGTCCTCTGTGCTGCTCTGGTGGAGAAGACTTGGCTTGTGAGAATGAAAATTTCAGTCCTCACCTGTAATATCATCTGCCATCACACTGAGCTTAGATCAAATATTTAATTAAAGAAATGTTAGCCAAAAAGCTAACTTGAACTGCTCTGTGACTTCTTATAGCCTCTTCCAGGGAATAAAAAAAAAAAAAAGGAAAGTTACAGGACAAGAGGGAATGGCCTTAAGTTGAAGAAGGGAAGTTTTAGATGGAGTAAATTCTTCCTTGTGAGGGTGAAGAGCCCCGGGCATAGCTGCCCAGAGAAGCTGTGACTGTCCCTGGATCCCTAGAAGTCTCCAAGGCCAGGTTGAACAGGGTTTGGAGCACCCTGGTGTAGTGGAAGGAGTCCCTGCCCGTGGCACAGGGTGGGACTGGGTGGGCTTTAAGGTCCCTTTTCACTCAAACCATTCTAAGATTCTGTGAATGTGCCTCATTTCCATCAGGCACTCTGGCTTTGGGGAGGAGTTCTTGCTTTCAGATTCAATATTTGCAATTAATTTCCTGGCCATCTTCTGTTGGAGGAGATAAAAGGTAGAACAACCCAAGTGAAAAAGCAGGGTGGTTTATAGCAAGTTCTATCCCATTTGTTCCCTCTGTGTCTGAGCTTTCAGGCTGTCTGGAAGCAGTTCAAGTTACAGATTCTGGAATTTGTTGCTACTTCATGTTAAATTCCAAGAACTTAAAGAAGCTCCTCACCCCTGCAAACTCATTTGTTTGGAAGCTGGTTTTTTCAGCATTCCTGGCATGTAAAAGCAAACTTGAATCCTGTGCCTGGATAGGTGAAACAAGTGTTGCTTTCCTGGGGTGAAGGGCCAAAATGCTTAGGGAGAAACAAAATCTCCTCCAGAAGTGGTGCTGGACTAGTGTACAAATAGTTAACTCAGCAGCCTGGATGATCTGAATCTCTTCCAGGTGACCGAGTGCAGCTCTGTTTAGCTTCCTGCCTTTGTCCATGTGGAGTCACAGGCTGGGGCTGCCTCGCCCTGGGTGTGCTCTCCAAGCCTGAGCAGCTGCGAGGGAGTCGAGAGCTCCCAGCTCCTCCTGCAGCACCCATGACACTGTGGGGGGATGCTGCATACCTGTGAGGGCTGGTTTTTTAAAAATTTTAAGATATTGTGATGATTTCTAAGTAGTTTGGGAAATGGTGATTTGGCAGTTTGGGGGTGGCTGTTGATTTCCCCGTTTGTCTTCGGGTGGGTGGTTCAGCACTCGTGACACAACAAATCCTGCTGGGGAGGCTTGGGAGGATGTTTCAGTTTTCCTTGCTTAAGTGCTGATACCTGTTTGGTTGCCTGATCTGAGAAAACTCATTTGTGTATCACAGGGAAGATCAGAAAAACAGTGTGTGAGATTAGGAGGAATTCTGTGGGTGTAGTGTGTCTGTCACCTTCCTTTGGTCCAAAAAAGCTGATCTTGTATGGTCATTTTCACCCCCATGGAGGGGTCTACAGGCTGAAAAGAGGAGGCTTAAATTCACTGTGATGTGTCAGAAATCTCTAAAGGGTCCACAAAATAGTAATAATAATTTTAAAAAATTATGTTTAATAACCTAAAGCAAAGTGGTACCTGTTGCTTCTAACAGGTGGATTGAGTCCATCCAGTTAATACTCAGTGCTACAAAATTGTTTTCTATGAGGTTATATAATACCTTAATTTCTGAATGTATTTCTAGCATACTTTGTCTTCTGGAGTGGCAAGTCATGGAATAATTCATCCTAGCTTTTCCCTGTGTTGAAAAGTAACTCCTATATTGAAAAGCAAAAATTAAAAGCTGTATTGCAGTCCCTGCAGTATAACCCTGTGTTGTGAATTGTGCTACTACTTTTCTGTGACAATAAGCAATTTATCCTTCCCTTTACTGTGGTTTTGCTGTGTCTGTCCTTACTGCACTGCCCTATAACCTCTGGGATGGAGGGAACACTCCCTTTACTTTAAGATACACACTGAATTCTTTGGATTTATTTGCCTTTTTGCTTTTTTACCTTTTTAAAAATAATATGAGATTACAATGCTGGTTTGCTGTAACAGTGGATAATCACGTGATTTGCACTATCTTTGAAATAATTTTCTCTCCTTTTCCGCTCCATTTTCTTGTTGTTTTCCCACCCAGGCCTCCCTGTGGACCATGGCCAGCTGTCCTCCCTTGTGCTGAAGAGTCCCCTGGGTTTGAGCCCAGGCTTTCAGGTGACTGCAGCCACCCAGGGCTCGTCCCCTCTGCTCAGCCCTGTGCTCAGCGATGCTGGTGGCGCCAGGATAGAGGAGGATGATGAAATGAAAAGGAAGGTAAGAGCACAGAGCTGGGCAGTGATGGTGCCATGTGGGAGCTGTGCTGGGCACAGCAGGTGCCAGTGAGGAGCTGTGCTTGCTTGCTGAATGCAGATTGTGCTTTATTCTGTGGTGGCTGGGGCAGAACTCCAGTGCTGAGGGTTGGTTGGATGTGTTGAGCTGTTGTGGCAGGAGTCCCCTCTGCCCTCCTGGCATCTTGTGTCTTCTTGGCATGGCCACTGGGAGCACCTCCCTCTGTTTTAGTAGGAGCAGTGTATCAGGGAATTGTGTTCAAAAACACCTTTTGTACCCCAGAATGGAAATGAGTTCAGGTTGGATATTAAGGAAAGTTTCTTTATCCCGAGGCTGATCCCTGTAGCAGATTCCCTAGGGAAGTGATCACAACACCAAGCCTAACAAAGATCAAGGAATATCTGGATGATGCCTCCATTCATATGGTTTATTTTCAGGTGGATCTGCAAGGAGTGGGGAGCTGGACACAATGATCCTGAGATCCTTATTTGTTAATGTATAAGGAGTTTGTTTGCTGGGTTCCTTCCTTTCCATGCAGTCTCATCACTGTCTCGTTGCTCCATCTCACCATACATTGTTCCTCCAGGCCATGCTTTCTGATCATAACAGGACCTTTAGAGGGATCCTGTGGTGTTCCCTTTGAGCTGTGGAGGACCTGAGCTCAGTGTGAACTCTCTCACATCCATTTCATTATGGGCTTGCTCAGCAGAGCTGGCTGTGTTGTTGAAGTTCCTCTCCATGGCTGACCCTTCTACATGGAGAGAGGTGGACAGTGCTCTGGCCTTGCAGAAGCTTGAGGTTCATTTTCTGGAAAGAGGGGGACAAAAATGCCCCTCACTTTTGCAGGTGCAGTGAGTCTCAAACCAGGAACAGCTTTGGGTCTTCAAGATGTGCTTGTGTCTGGGTGCTGCTCCATCCCTGGGCTTTTCTTTCTGCCTGGTGAAAGAACCTTTCAACCACTGAGCACTGGTTGCTTTAACCAGGGACTCCTCCACATGATGTGGGGTTTTCCTCACCCTCATGCAGAGCTCAGGATTTGCTGCATTTCTTCCAAAGGATAAAGAAGTCCACAGCAGTGTTCCATGACCATTTTTCTGGAAGACTCTCTGCTCTCCTTGCCTTGCTTGCAGAGAGGTTTGTTGGCTCTGGTGCTTGAGAAGGATCCAGGACCTTCCATTACAGTGCAAGGAAGGCTCCACTGTCCAAACTCAGTTCTGTATGGAGTCTGTGGCCACACTGGCATCTGCAGTTTTCCACACAGCCACAGAGAAGGAACAACCACCTTGTGTGGTCTTTGCTTCTGCTCTCCTGCTTGCCCCATCCAGTGTTCTGGTTGTCTTACCTCTGGCAGGACCAGGATCCTCAGGCAGAAAGGTCACAGGCCCTGCTCTTTGGTGTCTTTACCCCATTCTTGGGCACCTCCAGGCACTTTTGTGATGCTGTTGAGAAACACCCATGGTGTGGACGTGCTGTGAGTGCTTGCCAGAGAGAGGAAGGTTTAACCAGTGACTGGGAGCTGAGCTGCACACAGCCCACCCCACTGGCAGCTTCCCTGTCTCATTTAGACTTTCTGAGTGGAGTTTATAGCTTTGGCTGATCACTCTACTGTTAGTTTCCATAGTTATTTTAAAAATAACTCTTCTCATTTGTCCTTATGGCTTGGAAATAATGAGCAGAGACTGTGTTAGCTGACTTAAATGTGAAGCCCAACCCTTTCTGCCACATTCTGCATGGTCTGGTGTTTTGGCAGCTTGTGTTCTCCTTCAGGCTGAAACTAATTTATGAAAATGAGACTCCTTAGAAGGGAACTTCTTTTTCTTGTATTGATCTTAAGCTTGATCAACTCCTGAGTATTCCAAGGCTTTGATGTCTATTCAGAGACATTGTTGTAAGTGAAACAGACACAAGAGGAAACCAGTGTGAAATTGGTTACATTTCACAGGAGCTTCGCAGCTTTGTTGTACAAGAAAAATGCAATCTTGCAATATCTCACTGACTAGAGCTCTGTTTTGAAGATGATGCTGCTGTAGTGGTTAATCAGGGCAGGTTCTGCAAACTCTCCAGCCCTCACAATGTGTGCTGTCTGCTCTTTGCAGCCATGGTGCTGCTGGTCCAGTACTGACACCTTTAGAAACATGAGGGTTTCTTTTTTTCCTTTCTTTTTAAATCACTGTGCTTTTCTTTCATCTCACTGATAGATTTCTCCCTGTTCCTTCTCTAAAAGAGGCTGGTTGCAGCAACACACTTAAAGAAGGACATTGAAACTGGGCTTTTTGGGGGAGTTCCCCCACTCAGAGTTATTTTAACACTTCTGAAGCCTGGTGTTTGAAGTGAAAAGTTAAACATTTTTGGCCATTGCAAGTTCAGAGTAGAGCTCTTCACAAGATGGGTTTGCTGTATCTGGTGAGTGCTGAAGGTTTCCAGGTGGGATTGTTTGTACATTATATGGTGAAACATCATTTTTTCCAAGTGGGGATCTTTGCCTGGATGCCTGCTGTGGATGTAGAAACATTTTCTTTGGACTCTAGAAGGAGACTGCCACCTCAGAGAGTTCTTGTGTTTGGCTTTTGAGGCATGAGCTGATTTCCTTTCCCCTTGCAGAGCCTGAGCAGTGGTGAGGGTGTTTGGCAGGGCCCCTGTGCTCTGTGAGAGCCTTTCCACTCCTCTGGTGCAGGGTCTGCCCAGCAGCTGCTGCCAGCACTCTGCACAAGGGATGCACTTAGGACTGCTGCAAGACTGAAAAAAAGCAAATTAAGCACACTAAATTCCACCAGGGAGCAGTTTGGAAAGAGCAGGAACTTCTGAGAATTAACAGGAAGGGCTGATGTGCTGGGGAGGGAGAAAGGAACAGAAGGTGCCTGGGAAAAATAAAAGCCCTCTTGTGCCCCAGGTTAGCACAGAGTCAGCTGGAGAGGGAGGCAGAAACCTCAGAAGTGTTCAGAGGTGGAGAAAAACATGATCCATGCA
This sequence comes from Melospiza georgiana, assembly GCF_028018845.1. Classification (NCBI taxonomy): domain Eukaryota; kingdom Metazoa; phylum Chordata; class Aves; order Passeriformes; family Passerellidae; genus Melospiza; species Melospiza georgiana. The sequence continues at coordinate 21,472,801 of NC_080439.1, read as the reverse complement.
GGCTATGAGAAGTGACAGGTTATGACCATGGTGTGGTTTAGTTTTTAAGGAAGTTCCCCCATCACTACCTGCCTGTGTGGAAGCCATGCTCCCATTTCACACACCTGCGTGCCCTGTAACATTTGAAAGAATTTCAGTGAGATCCTGTACATAATCCAGAAGGGGAGGTACCCAGAGCTGTGTGAGAACATCCCTGAGAGCAGAAACTCTCCTGTCTGTAAGGAACTGAGACTGAGAAGTGAGATGGTGAAACTGTGTCACCTTAGGCTCCAGGGAGGCCAGGAAAATGATGATGTTTCCTTTGGGAAGAGGCTGCTTATGGAGGATGCCCACTGAGGTTCCACAGCATATGAGGCTGCAGTCAGGTAAATAGGCCAGGGAAAAAAGGCCAAGATCAGGTAGGACTTTGCCTGTAAGACAGGTAGATTGAAGGGGGTGGCTGTGGAATAAGTAGGAGTGTGTTCTCTGCTTCCTCCAGAGAGCAGGCTGACATGTGGAACTGCAATAACTAGCATAAAACAACCTGAAAAGAGATTAGACAGTGTCTCAAAATTAATTATTTGAGGATACACTCCTCTAGAGATTCTCTGGACTCAACAGAGAGGTTACTGAGCACCCAGGAGAATGTGTCCTCCATGGGTAACCCTGAGCTGGAGGATTGGGAAACACTCAGTAGCTGTGCTGACAGCACTGGAGGCATCTCAAAGTGACTCTATAAAGAGAAGTTTTGATTAGCTCAGAACATACAAGGAAACAGAAGAAAGAATTTTCAAAGCAGTGTTTCCCTCAGGAGGGGCAGAGATGGAGGAGACCAAATTTTGACATAAGTTAGTGGCATTTGGCACAGAACTACAGCACAGCTTAGTGAGCTAAGGAGTCAAAGCAGTCCCTTACCTTGAAGAGTGACTAATTCCTTAATATTCCATGATTTTTAGTAATGTATGTTTTCAGGCTAGTTCTAATTTTCTGCTGTAGCTGCACAACATCTCTTGCCACCATTTCATTCCTTTGTTTTTCCATATCCATTCTGTCTTCTCTTTAAAGAGCAGCCCAGAGCAATCATTCAGGCAACAACTGCTGTGGTTTGATTTTCTTTTTTTCTTATCTAATTAATATGGCCTTCAAAGGAGTAGCTTGAGTAAAAGCTGTAAGTGGAAATAAGGAATTTTGGAAAAGGACTGCTTGCAAATCTGTTGGGCTGTTTTTGGTGGTTAGAGAAGGGTTTAAAATCTAGGAATATTGGATTAAGTGTTTCCATATTTCTGTAAAATGCTCCCTTGATTTGAGATGGAAGTTCCTGTAATGGAGGTGTCCAAAGCCAGTTTGGACAGGGCTTGGAGCACCCTGGTGTAGTGGAAAGTCTCTGCCCATGGCAGGGGGTAGAATGAGATAAGCTTTAAGGTCCCATCTAGCCTAAACCATCTGTGATTCTAAGATAATTGACATATAATTGGCATTTTTTTAATACTCTAACAATATAAAGAACATTTTATAGTAAAGTCAGCATTTGGGAATGTGATGCTGAACAAAGAGATGTCAGTAATGAGGTGCTCCATTTGCACACAGCAAGAGGAAGTGGATGTGAGGTTTGAGCTGATGCCCAGAGGAAATGGAGGTTTGTGTTTCAGTTCTCACTGGTGTCTGTGTGTCCTTCCAGCGCTGCCCCACAGACAAGGCATACTTCATAGCAAAGGAGATCCTGGCCACAGAACGCACCTATTTAAAGGACCTGGAGGTCATTACAGTGGTAAGTGCCTTTGACTTTATTTCTTTTCCCTTTTTATGACAGATTTGTGGTTGTTAGATTGGAAAAACTTGGAATTTCTTCTTGTGATGTAGCATAATCCATAAGCCAAGCAGCTGTCCCCTTCCTTGTTGCATAGCTCCTTCCCTGGACTTCAGCAGCTGCATCCTGTGCCATCCTGATGACCTAGACAAACTTTTGCTCTGAAAACTGTCAACAAGGAAAGCCTAAAAACATTTTGCAGGAGTCCCTTACCTTGTTAATATTACATGATTTTTAGTAATCTGTGTTTTCAGGCTAACTCTGATTTTGTGTTGAAACTGCACAACACTCTGTTTCAGTGATACCTGCCAGCTCTGCTTATAACCTGGCTGTCTTCTCTTTTTTTTGGTTTTCCTTGGGAAGTTTTTAGCCTTGGAAAACTTTTAGCCTTGTGCCTGTGGGTCTGTGAGCAGATGGCAGTTGCAAAGGGCATCGAACCCATGGGGGTTTGAAGAGTTTCTTCTTGTTTTGCTGCTTCTGTTTCTTCCTCCTCCTTTCACTCAGAATAGACAAGTGAGTCCCAGTTTGGAGGGCAGCATGAATTTCTAGTTCATGTGCTTCTAAAAGAGCTTTTTTTGTTCATGAGCTCAGTGTTTGAGCATTGTGACTGTTGCCTTCCTATAAGCTGTTGTTTTAATTTCATTAAAGAAAAGCTTGATTCCCTCAATGCTTCATGGCCTCAGTGGAGGTGTTCTCTGCAAGCTCATTGAGCACCATCTCACTCCAATTCCTCCTACAGGCTTCCCAGCACTTCTCCTAAAAGAAGGGGGAAAAATCTCAGAGGATTTTTGTAATACCCCCATCCCTGCCAGAAGCACTAAAGTGTGGAATGTGACCTCAACGAGATCTTCAGCTGAGTGACTGGCACAGGCTCCAGGCCATTGAGAGCAGTTTTATCTGCGTGGAAGTGGCAGCAGCTGGGGCAGCCACTGGGTAACTGACTGTCACTCAGCTGTCCCCAACCATCCCATCATTGCATTCAGAAACCAGCTGGTGCCCACAGCCAGCCATGGGCCTCATCTTCCTCATATTTGGCACAGAAAAAAAATCCCTTCTTTCCATTTTCCACAAATTACGTCTTCCCTAAATACTACTACTTCCTCCCTGCTTTTTCCCTGTGCATACTCTCTCCTCCCCCATCACTTCAGGAGCAGGAATTTTCATGCTAACAATGAATTTCTGAAGCAGAGACATTGATGAGAATTTCTGGTTTTGTTTCAGTGGTTCCGCAGTGCTGTGATCAAGGAGAATGCCATGCCCGAGGGCCTGATGACCCTGCTCTTCTCCAACATTGACCCCATCTATGAGTTCCACAGAGGCTTTCTCAAGGAGATTGAACAGAGGCTCTCCCTCTGGTAAGTGACATGGGGGACCTTTTTATACATCCTTACATCCAAACCAGACTGCAATTGGTATTTCTGCATCAACAGAAGCAAGGAGAAATCTTTTATGAAATTAAAGCCATGAAAAAAGTACAAACCATGTTGCACAAAGGCCATTTTCTAATCTTTGCTTTGTATATAATATCTTGTAGTTGTATGACTTGTGCACCAGACTGAGGGTTTTGTAATCACAGAATCATTTAGCTTGGAAAACACCTTTAAGATCATCAATTGTGGATATAATCTGATAGTGCTTATTGAGCCTTAAAAAAAAGAAGGAACACAAGATCAAAAAGATGATGCGTGTGTTTTTTCCCCACCTTTAATGAAATCTCCAGGTGAAAATCTAGGAAACATTTTTGTGATTAAGATGGGAGTTTAGTTCTTGCAATGCAGTTTATTTCACACATGATGTTTTTAAACTTTGTATTATTTTCTCCTGACCTGCCATGTTATATATTACAGTATAACTTCCTTTCAAAAGGAGGTGATCTACATAAACAAAGTGTGAACAAAAATAAATTCACAAAATCAGGTGGGGTTGTGTTATGATGTTTATGTGGAGGTCTGGAGTGTAAAACTCTCAAATAGACTTTCACACAAGCTCCTTTCTAGTCCTTTCTCAGTTTTTTAAGCATGTCTTTGTGTTTGCTGTTTTGTGCAGCATCCATATTTAACGTACCAAGTTCTCAATCTGAGCAGTGAAATCAGAATGTCAAATGCCTATAGATTTTTGTGAATTTCAAGGGAAGATGGAGGGAGAAAACAGGAACTTCTTGATCCCCCATGCATGTTTCCTTCTCCTTTTCTCCTCATGTGTGTTCCAGGGAAGGCAGGAGCAATGCTCATGTGAAGGGGGATTTCCAGCGCATTGGGGATGTCATGCTCAGGAACATGCACGCTCTCAAGGTAACACAGGCTGCAAGACCTGGAAGTTTGGGATTATTGAGGTGTTCTGTTTGGTTTTGTTTTGTCAAGGATCAGAGCTCAGAGTTAATATTTCCATTCATCACAGAATCCCAGGAGGGTTTGGGTTGGAAGTGGCCTTAAAGCCCATCCCATTCCACCCTCTGCCATGGCAGGGACACCTTCCACTGTCCCAGGTTGCTCCAAGCCCTGTCCAGCCTGGCCTTGGACACTGCCAGGGATCCAGGGGCAGCCACAGCTTCTCTGGGCACCTGTGCCAGGGCCTCACCACCTGTTACAGTCTGGTTCTTGAAATTATTAGAAATGCAAAAAAAAAATTAGAAACGCAAATGAGACTATATGCCAAAGTCAATAGTATGGGCTTTATTTAATAGTAAATATCAGAGAGAGAGAGAGAAGGAAGTGAAAGAAATAGAACAGATGTGGGGGAACAGAAAGAGAGAGATTAAAGAAAATATCACCACTCTGTGCATCCCACCAGTGTCCTGATGATCCTGTCCAGTTGGTCTTCTTGGTGCTGAGGGTCCCCCACAAAACACAGAATCATTAATAGGGATTAATATGTGCTCAGGCCAGGTGGAATGGCCAGGTACCTCCCCTGGAGAGGGGCAACTCTGACACAGTCTGTTGCAGCAGAGTGAATCACTGCAGTCCTGTGCAGTCCTGTGGTGCAAGGCCACAGGAATGAGTCTGGGAAGCACTTTGAGGGGGTCTTGGATGGATCAAGACCTCTCCTCAGCTGCTTCCCACATGCATGTCCCATGGATGTGGCCATCCTGGGGTTGGGGGTTTTACAACTGATCCAGTTTGGTGTAAGGGAGGGTGGGCGTTCACTGCCTCTGACCAGAGGTTTTGCTAAGCACCCAAAACTCTCCTCCTCTCCCCTTTATTTGGGGGTTCCATGCAAACCTGACCTTTTGGGCTATGGCCTCCCCCTCCCAAATCCAGTCAGGAATGATTTTCTGCTGGGTTTGGCTTTCTTGGGCATGCGTTCTTTTCCCTCTGCCTTGTTTATTCTCCCTGACCCACGATTATTGAATAATAGTGTTCCCTTTATCTTATCAAGGCATCTTAACTCTCAGTCCAAAGTTCCAGTCAGGCATCTTCAGGGAGGGCTGGGCTTCTGTGGCTGTAGCTTCTTTATACAACAGAAAAAAGGTTCCTAACAATGTTTAGGCCATGAACTATCAGATTCTAGTATCTGACACCACCCTCACAGGGAAGAATTTCTTTCCAATATCTCATCTAAAACTTTTCTTTTTCAGTCAGTCTCGAAGTAACTTTATTTATTTTTGAGAAACAATTTTAAACATGGTAAAATAATTGCAGGAAGGTTTTGTATCACTGTTGCTTATTTAGGCACCTACATTTACCTTGATAAGTGGTGTTTGTTGGTTATTCAGCAGAAAACAAAGAAAAGTTATTTATTTAGCTCCCCTATTGAGACCTTGATTCGCAAGGTCATTTAATTTAAAAATATACATATTTTTTAAAGGCAGAATAATTTCTTCTGAAATTAAATCAGCTTTATGTGGTGCAGAGTGCCTATGTAGGACAGTTACATTAGTGCTGCAGTAGTGGAGTATTTATTTAATTAAAACCAATGGCTTGAATGGGAGTGCAGGAGTGTGGGACTGCTATTTGTATCACCAGCATTTGGTATCCTCAGCAGGCACGGGCACAATTCCATACAAAGACTTATTTTGACCTTGATTAGGAGCTGTATGCCACTTCCTTTAATGATGGACTGTTTTCCTTTGATGCAAGTCACTTTGTGTCCATTTCCACAGGAGTTCACGGGTTACCTGCAGAAACACGACGAGGTCCTGACGGAACTGGAGAAAGCAACCAAACGCCTCAAGAAGCTGGAGATGGTTTATAAGGAGTTTGAGCTGCAGAAGGTTTGCTACCTGCCCCTCAACACCTTTCTGCTCAAACCCATCCAGAGACTGATGCACTACAAGCTGATCCTGGGGAGGCTGTGCAAGCACTACACAGCAGAGCACCGGGACTTCGCCGACTGCCGCAGTGAGTGAGCGCCCGGTGTGGGGAAGGTGCAACAGGAAAGCCTTAGAAATGGGATTGTGTGGCAAAAGATTTTGAGAATATGGAAACTATAAGTGAGATTGAAATGAAAGCAAGCTCTGAGATACCTCAGTTACTGAACAGCAGGAAAACAATGGTGTGGCTGGCTGAAGGTAATCCCCTTTTGATGGAACAACACCCTCTGCTTGCAGACAGCTCCAAGGGTCAGAGCAGACCCTACAGCTTGGCAGAAGGGGCCCAAAGAGGAGTTTTAGGGTTTAAAATGTTACACAGTGTGGTAATGTAATGATTCTTACAGGCTGTATGTAAATGCTATAGGATTTGTATATTATACTAGATTGGTTAGTGAGAATTAGAATATTCAGCACAGAAGAAGATTTATTGTATTGTAATAGGAACCTCACGCTCTTACCTTTTTTACTCTCTAACCTTTTTTACTCCCTTATGCTCTTACCCTCTTACCCTGTCTTCCTCTCTCCCCGTCTCCTCTCTCGGGCCTGCTCTGAGCTGTGTTTGGCAGGTCCCAGCAGGGCCCTGCACCCAGGCCCTTTGCAATAATCCCCAAATCCCAGCAGGGCCCTGCACCCAGGCCCTTTGCAATAAACCCCAAATCCCAGCAGGGCCCTGCACCCAGGCCCTTTGCAATAAACCCCAAATCCCAGCAGGGCCCTGCACCCAGGCCCTTTGCAATAAACCCCATGTTCCTGACCTGGCTGCAGAGATCTCTGCTCTCTGTCTGTCCCAGCTGTCCTACCCCCATGGCTCCTACAGCCCAGCCCTGTCCTGCTGGCAGCACTCTCCCCGTGGGCATCAAAACTCTGCCTGTGCCCTGGGAACACAAGAATTACACACTCATAGAATCTCAGAATGGTTTGGGTTTAAAGAAAGCTTAAAACTCAGCTCATTCCCCTTCCACCATGGGCAGGGATGATTTTGCTAGATCATGATGCTCAGAGGCCCCGTCCAGCCTGGTCTTGAACACTTAGCTTCACTTATTTTCAGTTATGTTCACAAATTCAATGTAAGTGCTTCTTTTTCCTGGCATTCCAGGAAGTGGGTTTCTCATGATGCATGCCAAAGCTGGAAAATGACCTTTTCTTGTCTCCTAGCAGGGGAAAAAAAAAAGAGGAGTTTTTTTTTACAACTTTTTTGTCATTTAGATGTAAAAATGTGACCAAAAATGCTTGTTTTGCAGCATCAGAAGTGTGTGTAGTAAAGTCCATTCATGACAAAGTGCTCTTTGGCAGAAATAGTTTGATTTTTTCATTTACTTTCAGCTGCATGGTTAATGCTTTTTGTTTAAGCAAAATCTCAGATACACAATGATCTCCAGAAGCATAGGAAATGCTGTGAAGTTGCTTGCTCTTTTTATCCTTCTCTAAAATACACTTAAATTGGCATTTGGACATTGTAGGTCCCTTCCATATGAACCATTCTGTTCTAGAATTGGCTATAAATTTCAGATCTAAGTTTCAGATTCAGTTTTCCAGGGGTGAAATGGGTGGCCTGGATTGCTCTGCTCTGGTCCCATTGGTGCTGTTCTCCACACAGATGCTCTGAAGGAAGTCACAGAAATGACCTCCCAGCTGCAGCACAGCCTCATCCGCCTGGAAAACTTCCAGAAGCTTACAGAGCTGCAGCATGACCTGATTGGGGTGGACAATCTCACAGCACCTGGCAGGGTAAGTGCCTCTGCTGAATTTTTGGAGCCTTTGGTGGTTTTATTTCCAAGGAAGTGCCTTTGGAGTGAGGATTTGCCATCACTGCCCCTCTGGTCTGTGTAGCTTCATGTAACTGAAGGTCTCTTAGTGAATGCCATGGATGGTGGATCATCCCCTTGGTGATATTCTGATCAGAAAGACTCTGCTTAAGCTCTGGCTGCAGTTTTGTGTTCCCAGTACAGATACTGGCTGTGCTGGGTGCTGTGAGTGACTGGGAACTGCTGTGTCCTGCTGCAAATGCACTCCCAGCTCTGCTTGAGTCTGCCTGGTGCAAACTCAGAGGGCACAGGGATGGTGAGAGCACAGCACTGGGCTGAACTGGTGTGGGTGCCTCTGTGTTACAGGAGTTTGTGCAGTTCCTGCCTGGATTTTTGTTTCTTTGTTTTTGATAGATGTACTGGGCATAGATACAGGAGCATCGCATGGGCTTTGGGGATGCTCTGGCAGTCACTGCAGTGGGATGTAAGTGTGATAGGTGAACTGCTGGTGTCCAACAGGAATTCTGCTCCTTTCCCTTCTCTTCCTTCACTGATTTAAATGCTGGCTGCAGCAAGGAGCTGATTCATGTCCCAAAAAAGGAAGGAAAGTGTCATTGGGCCTCTAAGAAATCTGTTAGTGGTCATTGCTGGGCACCAATCAACTCTGTGTACTCTGGGATGAAAATAAAATTCTCCCATTCAGGAAAGATCAAATATTATTTAATTTTTTCTTTTCCACTGCAGGAGTTTATCCGGGAAGGTTGCTTGTACAAGCTCACTAAGAAGGGCTTACAGCAGAGGATGTTCTTTCTGGTGGGTGTTGCTCCTGACTTTTATAAACCCAAAGTCTTCAAGATAAAGTTGTTGAGGAAGTGTGTTTTTATGTGCTTGTGTTGAAAATCAGCACCCGAGACTGAAAACTCACTCTAAGCAATGTTTTTAGAGGGTGTGGTTGTGGTACTACTCCCTGGTCAACTTGGTTCCTTAATGGCACAGAGTTTTAACAGAATTTAAACATTTATTTCCTCTTTTATAAGTAAACAAAAAAGAGGTTGGAAGGGTCGTTGGCTGACTGAGAAATGGCATTTTTCATGCATCTACAGTGGCCTTTAAACAACAGATTTTCAAGGAGATGTCAAAAAATCGTTGGCCCTGCCTGCTGCTCTCAGAGCACTGATTGTTCTCTTCCTGCCTTTGCAGTTCTCAGATATGTTACTGTACACAAGCAAAGGGGTCACAGGGACAAATCAGTTCAAAATCCACGGACACCTCTCTCTGCATGGCATGTTGGTAAGTGGTTCCATGTTGCGCCACAGGGTTAAGGAAATGGTTTTGCCTAAGGCAGGCTGAGGAATTCCTTCAGGGCACAAGGACCAAAGCCACAAACTGCTCCAAAGCAGGTCTCAGCAGCAATTGGACCTTGATGTGTGTCAAACAGAGCTTTGTTTATCTGCAGGTGATGAGTCTGTTCCTTCCACATTAGCAAAACAGCTGGAGCACACCCTGTTGCCCATTCGTTCTCACACTGTTGTGAGAGGCTGATCTGGAAATAGGGATTTATTTATCCTGGTGTTTTGTCCCCCTGCACACAGCTGGGCATGTAATCAATGCTCCTGCCTCCCCACACCTTTTCTAACAGGATTGTTCTTTCTGTCTTTGGTTTGCAGCTGATAGTGCTTGACCCCCCGGTGAGTAATGAGCCAAATCTGCTCCAACCCTTCCTTTCCCTGCCCTGCTGCAAGTGCTGCTGTGCCCCTGCAGTAGAAACACACCATAGATTTTCATAGAGAGCCAAAATAGACTTGAAAGTAGCTGGTATTCATCAGAGAGTTGCTGTTCTGCACTCCCTGCAGCAGGGTTGGGATCCTGTTTGACTCCAGTCCCAGCCAGCACAGGACAGTTTTAGTGTTTATTGGTGCCTGAGCACTGATGAGAAAAATATTTTCTTTTCCTGCAGGTGGAGGAGAGTGAGAATGAATGGTCTGTCCCACACTGCTTCACAATCTATTCTGCACAGAAAACCATAGTGGTGGCAGCCAGGTAATCCTGCTTTTCCTCTGGACTTCAAAATAAACCCAGGACTCTTCACAGCTCCTTTTTCAGTGTTGAATATTGGGAAGGAGCAGTTAGTTTATCCTGGGCTGATCACAGGGTGGGCAGCAGGAAAGGGGTTGGGATTGTGCCCCTCTGCCCTGCTCAGGTGAGACCCCACCTGCAGAGCTGCCCCAGCCCTGGGGCCCAGCACAGGAAGGAGCTGGAGCTGCTGGAGAGAGCCCAGAGGAGGCACCAGGGTGAGCAGAGGGATGGGGCAGCTCTGCTGGGAGGAAAGGCTGGCACAGCTGGGACTGTTCACCTGGAGGAGAGAAGCTCTGGGGTGACCAAATTGTGGCCTTGCAAGCCTGAAGGAGCCAACAAGGAAAGTAGAAAAAGACTTTGGAGAGGGGCCTGTGGGGACAGGACAAGGGGAAATGGTTTCCCACTGCCAGAGGGCAGGGATGGATGGGATATTGGGAGTAAATTCTTCCCTGTGAGGGAGGTGAGGTCCTGGCACAGGGTGCCCAGAGAAGCTGTGGCTGCTCCTGGATCCCTGGAAGTGCCCAAGGCCAGGCTGGACAGGGCTTGGAGCAGCCTGGGACAGTGGAAGGTGTCCCTGCCCTCATGGAGTGGGATGAGATGAGATTTAAGTTCCCTTCCCACCCAAACCATCCTGTGAGTCTGTGTTTCTGTCTGACCCAAAGCACAAATAGCAGCAATAAGTTTGCAATTGTATTTGTTTATTTGGGAATTGCCAGTGTCATCCTTCAAACCACTTCAGGAGACAAAATCTAAACATACAAATATTTTAGAATGAAAATTCAGAACATATAAATTGCTGTGAAGAGGGGAGAGTTCCTGCAGAATCTCATGGAGGAAGCTGGGGGAAAATTAAAGGCTGGCTTAGTAATAAAAACAATCAATTTTCAGCCTCAGTTATCCCTGTGCAGTGAGTTTGGTGCCTTTTTGTAATTAGGGTGGCTCCTACCCCTGGAGTCAGGATCAGCTTTAGGAGTTTTTGTCTGTTTGCAAGTCTGCTGTGAAAACCCAGCTGGAATCAGGAATGCCAACGATGCAGGGTGGGAGCACTAAATCTCAGCCTTAAATCACAAGGATTTTACTGCTTCATGACCTGTTTTTGAAAAATAACCACTACAGTATATTTATAAAGCAGGTGTGTAATGGCACAGGAGCCAATACCTTTGGTATGCAGATTTATTTTTTAAAATTCCAACCTAACACCTTAGAATGCAATTTTTTTAAGATCAACCATTTCCCAGCAGCTGTGAGTCTAAGGTGCTTGAAAGATTCCTAAATTTAGAAAAATAAATAGAATTTTACCTTCTCATGACTTTAAAATAGCTCAAAGGTTACCTGTCAAAAATAAAAATTACTGCTAGGCTTCGACCATGTTGGAATCTTCAGTCTAAATTAAAAACTTCCAGAAAAAAAAAGGTGGTTACCAAAACAAAGAAATGTTGTGGCTGTGTCTAAAGCCAAACCTTCCACTGTTGCATCCCTGTGGATACAGATACACCTTGAAGGGCTGTGAAGGTCTCACCTTGTAGGATCCTGGGAGGGGGGAAAGAAATTTCCTCTTTCTGTGCTCTGGGTTTTACTTGCTTGAGATGTCAGGTGCTCTTTAAAAGATGGGCTGTGCTTCAGGCTGCTATTTGTCCTTCAAAAAAATAATGGCTCCTATCCCCCATCTCCAGAATTCTCTCCTGACCCTGCCTGCTGTCTGTGCATTTTATTTGCTGTAAAGTCCAAGTGTTTAATTGTTAATTTAGTCTTGTTTCAAGGCTTGACTGTAGAGGTGGAGGCTGTATGAGGTCAGTTCCCTCTCTGGAAAGCTCCAGCTTTGGAGGAATTCTAATTTTGGTTTTATTTATCTAATGGAAGGATACTGCCCCTTGCTTTGGGCAGTGACCTGTGCCTTCAGCAGCAGGGCACAGCTCTGGGCTGGCAGATGCCCACTGCCTCTGCTTCCCTGGAGATGCCCACTGCCTCTGCTTCCCTTGCAGCACCCGCCTGGAGATGGGCAAGTGGATGGAAGACCTGAATGTGGCCATTGAGATGGCCAAGAAATCCACAGAGAAATCCGAGATGCTTCTGGAAAATTCCATCTGCAACCGCTCCAACAGTAAGTGCTGTTCCCTGCCCCCCTGAAGGCAGCACTTGTCCTGTCCTTTCTGCTTTTCCTTTTGTGAGTTTGATGACATAAATGATGTATTTTTATAGTTCATATGATGATAGAGAATTAATTGGGCTTTGGTTTTAATCAAAAGAGATATGCTTGTCTTCCCAGACTGATGTTCAGGGCAGCTTTAAATGCAGCAGAGATGCTCCCATTGCAGAGTTGTTAATTTTATAAGGTCCCTTATAAAGGGACTTTATAAAATCCTAAAAACCCTCACATAGCTTTTTCTCAATTTAACTATGTGGTGAGTGTTTTTGTCCAAAATGTAGAGTCTCTGGAGGTCAGCTTTTACAGCCCAGTATTCCTGTGCCTGTCTGGGGCTGTTATGGCTGTGCTGAAACATGGAGTATTTTTTCTTGGAGACCTCTGTAGGTCTGTCACAGCACTACTCAGACCACTCTGTGATTTTAATCTAGTGGAAGGTGTCCCTGCCCGTGGCAGGGGGTTGGAATGATAAGCTTTAAGGTCCCTTCCAACCCAGACCATCCTTGGATGCTGTGAGCCAGCTGCCCCAGGCAGAACTGAGTTGAAACCCAGACTGATGTGCTCAGAGTGGTGCAGGAGCCGTGTAACCAGTTCAGCTGGACATGACAAGAGAAAACCTCCTTTCTCAGACATCCCAGCTTCTCTCACTTTTCTATTGCACAGTTTACTTAAACCACTGCCCCATTCTCCTCCCCAGGATCCTCAGATGAGGTGTCAGTAGAGCAGGAGTCAGAAGATGACATTCACTCCTCCCGTAGCTCCCTGGACAGGCAGAGCCAGCCCCGTGCCAACACCACGGTGCACGTGTGCTGGTACCGCAGCACCAGCGTCTCCATGGCCGACCACAGCGCGGCCGTCGAGGTACCCGGGCCAGCCCTGGCCCCTGTGCCCCCTCTCAGCCAGGGAGAGCCTGGGCACCCCCACCTGTGCATGCTGTCCCCCTGTCTGGCTGTCTGTGTGTCTGCTCTCCGTGCAGCAGGGCTTCGCTTGGGCAGCGGGAACAAAGCGGGGAAGGGTTACAGGAAATTCAGGATGTGCTGGGGCTGAATTCTCCTTTGGGTGTCACCCTGCTTTGCTGTGGGACTGAGCAGTGGCACTGCTGCTGCACTGCTGGGCACTGCTGCTGCACCTCCAGTCCTGGGGTCAGTTTTGGGAACCTCACCACAAGAAGGACATTGAGGAGCTGGAGCGTGTCCAGAGAGTGACAGTGGAGCGGGGGGAGGATCTGGAGCACCAGGAGCAGCTGGAGGGGCTCAACCTGGAGAAAAGGAGGCTCAGGGGGGTGATTTTTGTGTTTTTGGTTTTTTTTTTCTTGTCTTTTGGTCTTTTTCTTGTCTTGTTTTTTTTTTTTTTTTTTTTTTTTTAGAAAAGGCAAAGAAGGCTTTATTCAAAAGAACCGCATGGTTTTTATAGAGTGGTGTGACCATGTTCACAGGGGTTCTTGGATGAGGGAAGAGACAAGCATCTGACTCCATGTTTCAGAAGGCTTGATTTATTATTTTATGATATATATTATATTAAAACTATACTAAAAGAATAGAAGAAAAAGGTTTCACCAGAAGGCTGGCTAAGAATAGAAAGGAATGATAACAAAGGTTTGTGGCTCGGACAGAGAGCCTGAGCCAGCTGACTGTGGTTGGCCATTAATTAGAAACAACCACATGAGACCAATCCCAGATGCACCTGTTGCATTCCACAGCAGCAGATAACCATTGTTTACATTTTGTTCCTGAGGCCTCCCAGCTTCTCAGGAGGAAAAATCCTAAGGAAAGGATTTTCCATAAAAAGATGTCTGCGACAGAGTGGTACAATAGATTCTGTTCTATTGGCTGACTAACAGAAACATCTTTCTGACACACTGTCCTTGAGAGGAACAGAAAAATAAAGTAGAAAAACACTACTTGCAAATTGTTTATAGTCAACAAGTTATCACATCTTTCCAGCTCCCTAAAACTTTTCACAAGCTCCTGTGAGAAATGCTTCCTGTTTCTCTCTGTGCCATGGCATCTACAGGGGGACCTTCTGGCTTTCCACAACTCCTGACAGGAGGGAGCAGCCAGGTGGGGGTCAGGCTCTGCTCCTAGGGAACAAGGGACAGGACAAGAGGGAATCACCTCAAGCTGCACAGTGGAGGTTCAGGTTGGGAATCAGGAAGAATTTCTTAGCAAAAAGAGTGGTTAAGCATTGGAACAGGCTGCCCAGGGCAGTGGTGGGGTCACTATCCCCAGAAATGTTCAGAGATTGTGTGGATGTGGCCCTTTTCTAAATTGTTAAGTGGAATTTAGTCAAATTGATGATCTTGGAGGTCTTTTCCAACCTTAAAGGTTCTATGATTGTAATGGTCTCCTCTCCATGATATTTTCCTTGAGAGACTGACTGTGCTGTACAGAGCTCTGGTTAGCTGCTGTGCTGCACCCAGAATTAAGAGGGAATTCAGTTGGAATTCTCTGCCCTTCCCTTGCTGGCAGGACTGAGCAGCCAAGTGTCCTTTCATGGCAGCCTCATTTTATGCTGAGCAGAGATGTTGATTATGGAGGTGTCCAAGGGCAGGCTGGATGGGACTCTGAGCAGCCTGGTCTAGAGGAGGGGGTCCCTGCCCATGGCAGGGGTTGGAACCAGATGAGCTCTATGGTCCCTTCCAGCCCAAACCTTTATGGGGTTCTGTGAGCCACTGGTTCCTGCAGTCTGACTGCTCCTCACAGTGCAGGGCAGCACTGGTGGCACATTTGGGCACTGAATCCTGCAGATTTCGAGGCTGATCAGCTCAGCACTCCTTACACTGCTTGCACCAACTCTGGTTTTACTTTATGCAGCAGTTTGGCAGGGCAGGACCCCTGCCTGGAGGCTGGGAAGACTTCCTGAAGTGGGAAGGACCCTAAATAACATGGACTGGATAAGGAAGTCACTCACCTGACAAAGGCAATGGGGCAGGGGGCTGCAGCTGTGTCTGGGCCTGCCTGTCCTGCTCTGCTCTTGAGGCACTTGTTCAAGTGGAGTTGAAAGTTTGGGCACTGGAGCTCCTGTGTTTTTCTGATAGAGACCTTGTGGATCAGCTTGGTAGGGAAGTGCTGTAGGTGTGAGCTGGGCTTGAGGTACAGACATTGGGCACTTGAGCTGGCTGAGTTGTGGTTTCTGTTGGAGGGCCCAGGCCTTTCCCTGCTGACACCTGGGGAAAGGCACCAGTTCTGTGCATGGATAACAAGCCCAGCCTGCTGCAGGCTCTGGGATGGAATGTGTGATTCGTGCACTGGCTCTCACTCTGACCTGTTCCATGTTCTAACACCGTCATTTTTCTCACAATCCATTTTCCTTTGACAGCCACCTTTCTTGCATCACTCCTCTCACCCTAACATTCTGTTTTTCTCTTTCTCTCCCCCTTTCTCTGCTCAGTTTTCTGCTCTCTTGCTGTTTCTCCAGAGCTTCCTCCTCGCTATTTGCTGGGCCAGGCCCAACGGCCCAACACAATCACCCATGTTTGCTGGTACCGGAACCAGAGCCTTTCCCTGTCTGATTACTTGTGCATGATCCAGGTAAAGATGCCTCTCACATGTTGTGCTGGTGGGGAGGAGCCCTGGGATGCCCAGGAAAATGTCCTGCTTCCTAACTGCTCACATGAGGATCCTCATCCTCAGAGGCAGATGTGTGCCACTGCCTTGTTAAGACAGGATTTCCTCCTGTTTATGCCTCAAAAAAATGGTTCTCTCTGTAAATCTGCCACATATCCTGTCTTTTTCTCAAATTACAAAATTCCTGTGTTGCCATTCCATGCCAGAGGTTTCCCTGTGCTGCTGGCTGACTCCAAGGCCGTGTTCCCCTCCCTGCAGCCCCTTCCATGGCAGCTTTGCTTTGTGTAGCTTGTGTTGTTCATCTCCCAGCTCTGCAGCCCTCTGTGTCCTCTCCTGCTTTGTTTCTCTTCTCACACAGTGTGTTCCACGTGGCTTTTCTGCATGTCAGAAAGGGTGGCTGGAAGGGAGGGACCCTGGTGGCTGTCACCATGCCTGGGTGAGGGGACAGGAGCAGGGCTGGGCTGCAGCAGGATTGCAGCCTGTGATTCCAGGGAATTCTCTTTTCCTTCTGTGCCAGAACCAGCTCTCTGGGTATCTGCTGAGGAAATTCAAGAACAGCAATGGCTGGCAGAAACTCTGGGTGGTCTTCACCAACTTCTGCTTGTTCTTCTACAAGACACACCAGGTGAGGGGGTGATGGGCAGGTCCTGGGGGCACCTGGGGATCCTGGGCTTCCAATCACTGCTGTTTGAGGGACAGTCCAGGGGAAGAGGAGGTAATTAATTCATAATAAAGCTGATCTCTGAAAGGCGGTGGGCACTTCTGTAGGGGTATAGAATATAAGAAAATATAGTGTAGAAAGTAGTCTTACCCCTAAGGAGTTGCAGCTGGGCCAACTATCAAGGATTAGGAACAGGCCTGGCTTTAACAGGCCACAGCTGCAAGCAATGAGAAGAAGATGCTATAAAAGAGTGGGGTGGCTGGGTGAGAAGGGAACTGGAGTCAGTGGCTGCTTTGTGGAGAAGAAAGAGTCAGTGCTTGGAGGAGAAGCCCATGAGAAATACCAAGGAGGTTTGAAACTTTTGAGATAAGGTGACAACACACTTCTTGTGGAACTTAATCAGAATTTCCAGTTCTGATGGTTCTGACCTTCTGTGATTGAGGGGGAAATGTCTCCTCATGCAGTGACTGAGGGCTGTGAGGGACACAGCAGCCTCTGGGCCTTCTTTGCCCACTTCTCTCTGTGCTGGGCTTCAGCTCAGCCTGACAGGCTCCAGGGGTTTTTCTGCCCATGGTGCATGCAGCACTGCTTGATCATGAACCATGGTGCAGTGCAATTCTTTCATCTTATTAATCAAATAAACTGTGATAACCTGTGATGTGTTCACAGGAGTCTGAGGATGAGGGAAGAGATGAGGATCTGACTCCATGTTTCAGAAAGCTGATTTATTATTTTATGGTATATATTATATTAAAACTATACTAAAAGAATAGAAGAAAGGAAGAAAAAATAACAAAAGCTTGTGTCTCACACAGGAAGTCTGAGCCAGCTGACTGTGATTGGCCATTAATTAGAAACAACCACATGAGACCAATCCCAGATGCACCTGTTGCATTCCACAGCAGCAGATGACCATTGTTTACATTTTGTTCCTGAGGCCTCCCAGCTTCTCAGGAGAAAAAATCCTAAAAGAAGAATCTTGCAGGAAATATCATAGCTACAATAACCCAGTAATTGGATTATTCTGGCTTCTTTCCTTGAGGTCACATTTCTTTTGTTTTGTCAGATCTGTGCTTTGAGTTCCATAGGAAGGGTGCAGAGGAGGAGGAGGGAGCCCAGGAGGCAGCGTTGGGCAGAGCAGCAGAAACAAATAACCATAAAAAATGAGAGAAGTTGGGGGAAGGTTTAATCATAAACTGTTGGTGGCCTTGCAGAAGAGCTCTCCTGTTGTCTCTGAGCAAGGGTGCACAGCCCTGCCCTGTGGCACACAGGGTGCCTGGCACTCAGGGCTGGGCTCTTGGGCTCTTGCAGGATGATTATCCCCTGGCCAGCCTCCCCCTGCTGGGCTACACGGTCAGCTGCCCTGTGGAGGCAGATGGCATTCACAAGGATTATGTCTTCAAGCTGCAGTTCAAGTCCCACGTGTACTTCTTCAGGGCTGAGAGCAAATACACCTTTGAGAGGTAATTTTCTGTTTTCTCTGTCTTGGTTTATAACCTGCTCTTAACTCAGTGGTTGGTCATTCCATCCTCTCTTACAGGGAATATAGGGAATGATTGGCATGTGACTCCATTGATTCAGAATGCTGAACGTATCAAAACTATATTATAAATATATATATTACTATATTATAAATATATATTACTATATTATAAATATATATATTACTATATTATAAATATATATTACTATACTATAAATATATATATTAAATATAATATATATATAAATATATATAATATAAATATATTATATTACATTGTACTATACTATATTAAAGAGATATACTAAATTACATACTAAAGGCAACTCCTGACAGTTAGGACACACCTTTGAGTGATTGGTTAATTAATATTAACCAATTAATATTAATCAGGGAATGACTGGCATCTGACTCTATTGATTCAGAATGCTGAACAATTGCTTTATTAAAACTATATTACATTATGCTATAATATATTAAAGAGATTCTGTACTATACTGAATTACCATACTAAAGAAAATACTAAATTAATGACAATTTTTATTGTAAATAAATTAAATACAATAATTACTAAATTAAATACAATAATTACTAATTACAATACTAAAGAAAACTCATGACTGTCTCCCAACAGTCAGGACACAGCTTGGAGTGATTGGTTAATTAATATAAACAACCATCACCAGAATCCAATCACCAAATCCCTTCAGGTAAACAATCTTCCTAACACATTCCACATGTGCAAAAACAACAGGAGCAGCAAATAGAGATAAGAATTGTTTTCTCTTCTTCTCTCTTTGCTTCTCCAGGAAAAAGTCCTGTGAGAGAGAATTATCTTTCTCTCTGTTCAGAGCATGTGAATGCCACACTCTCTTTCCTCCTAGTCTGAGTGATCTTCCAGCACATTCTCAGGAATAACATTCCCTTCTTCTCCCCACCAATGATATTTGGAGATCCCTCCTGTGTGTTTGGATACACCTGAGCTGTGCTTTGTGCCAGGACTCTGGGGTTTCTTGGGGCCAGGGAGGAATGTGGGAGGGGAAGGGCTGTGGGGTCTCAGCTCCAGCAGCTCTTTGGGATTCCCAGGTTCTGTAAAGAGTTTTTTGGTTTTTATCTTCCATCTCTGGGAGCAGAAGTTACAACATGAGGCTGAGAGCAACAAGTGCAGGGCTCCCTTTCACTGGTCTGCTTTCTCTGTAATTATTTTATTATTATCATCTGTAATTACAATTAATTGCTCTTAGGGCTTCCACAGAGAGTCCAAACTGTGTGAAATGCACCAGGTACAAAACTTTGCTGCTGTGTTGAGAACCCCTGCTCTGGGCCCTGCCATGCAGGGTTGGATTGGTGGTTTTGGAATGTGGTTTACTGAGGTGTCACATGTCCCCTTCCTTGGGAGAGTGTCACACACTTGTGAACACCTGAGGTATCAGCTACCTGAGCCCTAAGTTGTGCTTTTTAATGCACTGGGCTCATGGTAGGGATTTCAGGGGAAAAATGTCCAATTCACAACAGATTTGTCTTGCCTTTTCTCTGTTGCTTTGCTTTCTTCCACAGGAGCAGGGCTGTTACCTATTTCCTAATTTATTGTTAAGAAAAGCAGTAATTATTATCAGCTTGTCACCCTTGATAACACTGAGGAGAGAGCACAGTGAGCTCTCATGGGAGTTCTCTGGAGCTCAAAGCACTGCAGACTCATTACTTGGACAGGCAACCACATTCTGCAGGGTATTTTCTGCAGACACATCTCAAGCTGTCCCTTTGAAGAGTTAATTGTCCAGAAGACTTGTAAAAGAAAGAAAATGGCTGTTTTGGAGGTTTGGGAAAGAGGTACAGCTCATAACAAAGGACAAGATTCCCTGTGAGTGGAGGTTAAGCATTCCTCATGTCTTTTCTTGGCAGGTGGATGGAGGTGATCAAAAGAGCCACCAGCTCTCCTGCCAGGTCGAGCCTGCCTGTCCCCAAGGAGAAGGACACTCACACAGAGTGATGTGGGGCAGAGCTGGATCTCTGCTGGCAACACCAACAAAACAGGTGGGAGCAGGAGGCTCTGGAGTTGGCAAAGCAAAGAGCCAGGAGGCTCCTTCCCCCCAGAATGGAAAGTGGGGCTGCAGCCAGGGATCACATCCATTCCCAAAGGTGGGGAAGAGGGGCAAGTCTGTTCCAGCTGGACCTACTCAGAGAGAACCCAACACCACCACCATCATGGAGGGGTTCTTGTTCCCTGTACCTGTACAGTGACACCTTTGCCTGCCCTGAGGGCAGCTCCCACCTTCTTTGTACACCTTGACTGGATGCTCAGCACACAGGGGAGGAACCCAGCAGCCTCCAGGGGTGCAGCTGGCTGGCAGCAGAGGGTGCCAGGGCTCCTGCCCTGGTGCTGGCAGCACAGCCTGTCCTGCTGGCACAGCTGCCTCAGACAGACAGGGACACCCCACGTGCTGCCTCACTCCCAGCTCGTTCTGAACAGCCAACTGCAGCTCTCCCAGCACAGCTCTGCTCCTCAGGAGCTGCCAGGGCAGCAGCTTTCCAGGCAGGCTGAGTCTCTGTGGAGGTGCTGCTGGGTTGTGGATCGGTGCAGGGGGGTGCATGGTTTGTCCTCTGAACTCAATCACTGTTCTCATATCACAGCTCCAGTTTCTTTATCCCTTAGTAGGAGTTAAGGCATGGGATGGCAAACACTCTCCACTCTGTTGTGGGTGATGTTTTCAAGGCATTTAAGCACTGCAGGAGAGCAAGCCTCTGAAAGTCACTGTTGCTTGTGCTTTTGTCATGGCAAGACTTGTGAAAATCCCTCATCTTCTAGTTCAGTTTGGGGTGGGATCCATCTTCTGTTTCTCATGAAGGTGTAAAAGTCACTGGATTCCAGATGGAGCATTAGTGTCTGTGGACTCTATTAAATTTCTGTATTCAATCTGAAATGTTTGCAGCTTGTTCTCTTTTGTACAGCTGTCACCTTTGGGTGCCTCCACAGAAGGACTGACATTTGCTAAGTGCCACAAGGTGCTGTTGGATGTGGCTTTGATGGGCTGTGGGGACTCTGGTTTATTTTAGATAGAAAAGTGTTTGTGTAGCAATGGAAGGAACAAGGCAGTGAAGCAGTGAGAGCAAAAGGGAAAGTGTTGCATGCTGAGGGGATGGAGCAATGTGGAGATCCCATGGGACAATGGGATGGACAGAGGCCAGCACGAGTGTTCAGGTATGGTCTCAAGTATTTGTGGGATGAGGACTGAGGGGAGGGGGAATCCAGAGGGATTTTCTTGCTTGGCATTTGCATCCTAGAGGAGTGACTGCAGACCCAGCCTTTGCCACCACTGTCACAAAGACCATTGTCCCATCTAAGTTAAATGTACTTAATTTATTAGTGTCTTCATTTATTATTTTTTTAATTGCCTGTTGTAGGTGTATCCATGTGGATTGATTAGACATGTTATACTGTGGCTGAATATGACTGTTTAAAGTAAATAGCATCTTGGTATAAAACTCTGTCAGCCTCTTATTCCTGAGCTCACCATCCCAGGTTCCAGTTACTCAGTTTTCCATGTCTCTGGATCTCAGTTCACCCTGTACCAAGTGCTCTCCATCCAAAGTGGGGCTCCCACAGGGAGCAGGAGTCTTCCCTAAAGGTCTGTGGGCTGGTGAGTGAATGATCCTTTTGTTGCTTCTGTGCTGGAGCCACAGCTCAGCATCTCCTTGAAGATGCAGTGGCTGAGGGGGGTTCTCTAAACCAGGAGCCTCTGCAAGGACTTTAGCAGGCAGCCCAAGTCCCTTCTTGGTTTGACAGGGCTGAGCTCAAATCTCTGTGCATTTAAAGTGCCAAAACCATTGCTATTCCTGGCAAAACTGCAAACACCTCACCTCAGTGAACTCTGACAGTGGTGCAGTGGGTTATCCCCAAAGATGGAGACTCCAGCACCTCCCTGGGCACCCCTGCCCCACCTGGGCCCAAGAGGAACTGGTGCCAGTGGAGCCTGAGTCTAAAGACTGCAGGTAATGAACAAACTCCAGCAAAACCCTGCAGTGCAGTGTGCTCAGTGCACAGCCCTACCTTTGCCAATAGTGGGGTGCCAGCAGCAAAGACTGATGTGCCTGCAGCTGTTATCCTTGAATACAGCTCTTGGCTTTGGCTCTGTTATAGATCCATGAGGAAAACCAAGAATGCAGAGAAAAGCAGCTGGAACCAATCCTTTTCCCCCAATAACACAGTTACACCAGCCTCATTGGTTTTGTTACTTTATTGAAAGTGGCAGATCCCTTTCAATGTTTTTGAAAACTAAACCCATTGGTTTTGAATACTGGGCAAAGGGGTGGGGATTGTTTCCTTTAAAAAGTTTCCTCGTTACACTGCAGAGCATGTGAGGAACAACACAGGTACCTTATCAACACCTTTGCTACTGCTGTGAACAGCAACTTGAAAAGCAGCAGGGACCCTTGTGCTGGCCTGCAGCCTCTGCCTTCCCCCTCTCCAAGCCTCCTGTCTGTACATGAACTTCTCCTCCTGAGGGAAAAGTGGGTTTGTTCTGTTCTTCCTACTGCAAGCTCTGAGCTGGCTCTCACCACAGGACTCTGCAGCAGAGAGCCAACAGCAGCACCTCTTTACTGTACAAGTTCATAGTGTTGCTGAGCCTGGCTTTATCCAGCAGGATAAATAAGGTAAAGAACACCCTACACCAGGAGCAGGGAATGTGTGGTCCCCCTGAGCTACTTGCAGCCCAGCACTTCAAATCTGCAGGTCTAAGTACCAAAAACCAAGCCTTGTTTCTAACCAAGTGGCCTGTCATTAAAAATGCTGAACAGCTCCAGCCTTTGTTCTCAGGGGCTCTGGGCTGAGCCATCTCATCCACACACAAACACCCAGGCAGAAAGAGCTGGGTCACTGAATCCTGCTGACTTCATGGGAATCTCTTCTCAGTTAGAGAGCAGCTCTCTAAGCAATCTCACAGCTATCAGGGGTTATTCTCCTCAGTCTATTTTTCTGGACCTTTAAAATGTAGATTGAAGATCTGTGTGCTTACCTGAATTAAAGATTTATAAACCAGTATGGTACAGAAAGCAAAGCTCCTGGGATACCTCAAGCAGCCAACACAGCAGTGGGTGCTGTAGTGTCTCTGCTACCAAGCACCAGCCCAGCCTTCACCTGGAGCAGAGCAGCTGCAGTGAGCCTGAGGAGCCACAGAGGGAAGGCTGAGAAGGAGAGGGAGGCCTAGGGCAGCTTTTGGGAACCCCCAGCCCTGCCACACTGCTGTGAGCCATCCAGCTTGTGTCTTCCTGTAGAGCACAAGTTCTTGCATCCAAAGCTGCTCTGTAGTGTCCTTCTGTCCTGTGAACCAAAGCCCTGAAGCTCTTGTGTCCCCCACTCCTCTTTCTAACCCTTCTGCCCCCTGTGGGCCTGCCCAGGGACAGGAACTGCACAGCTCCCACAGCAAATCCAACACCCCCTTTGCCTCCTGCTCCCTGCAGACCCAAGGCAAGTTCTGCTGTTGCCTGAAATAGGTGAACTAAGGCCTAACACAAAACGATGTCCCAGAGCCAACAAAAGAACAATCAGCAAACCCTCCTATGAAATGACAGGCTGGGAAAGAGCAACTGTATCAGCTCAGCTGCTGCAGCACTGGAGAGTGTTGTTCCTTGTGTGTGAAGGGCTTGAAGTGATCCTCCAGAACCACTGGAGAGCTGCTCTGACTCTCCCAGAGGCCCTACACACCTGGAGAGCTTCCCAACATCCCTGCACTCACACAAGACTGCTCACAAACACTTCTTTAGGAAGGGCAGGACATTAAACCCATCAGACTTGCCTGTGAAACATCCATCAATGGAAGAGAATCTCCCTTTTTCCAGCAGCCAGGCATTTACCAGAAACAAGCTGTGAATCAAACCAAGCCAAAATGGACACATCCATTGTAGGAAAACAATTAAAAACTGCATTGATTACATTGTAAAAACAATTAGACCACCCATCTCGGGTTCTGCAAAAGGTCTAAATTGTACTTGCATTGCAAACCCCACCCTGGGTTATCATGGAAACATGGCTAACATGAAGGCTCTGAAATGTCTTGGGGTCCATCACAATGTCACATCCAACAGATGGTGGTCTGGATTAGAGATGTAGTTCTTATGAAGCTGGAAAAATTCCTTCCCCCCTGGCAGCAGCAGCAGCAGGGAAGGTGTCAGCGGGCAGAGCTCAGGTGGTTCCGACTGTGTGAAAACCTGCAAGGAACAGGGGACAAGGGACACTGGGCAGGGCTGCTGCCTCTGGCCCCACTGCCAGGTTTTGCAGTCCTGACAGACAACACCAGCATTTTTAACAAAAAGCCAAGGTGGTTTGGTGCTTCTTCAGCTTTCAAGACTCAGTTTCAACCTAATAAGTAGTTTTCAGCACTGATGTTTTATGGTAAAGAAAGCAAGCAGGTCTTTGAAGTTCTGCAAGCCCCTCAAAAAAACAATTATCATGTGCTTCTGCCCTGTGCAGCAGTGGCATTTCTAGGCTGACAGAAGTGAATGATGCTGGAAGCTGTCTGCAGTCACCCACACAAATCTACCTGCACCTCCTGCTCACTCTACCTGGCTGCCACAGTGGGGATCAGTGAAAGGCTGGATTCAATCTGAGACACCTTTTCCAACCTTAATGACTCTCTTCTATTCAATAGGAACCTGAGTTACAGCACAAACATTAGCCCACCAGAAAGAAATGTTTAGAAACATGAGCTCAAGGGTGTAAAGACTGTTTGGGTTGTGTTTATAGGGGCAGCTTCTTTTGGTATGGTAAAACACTTGCAGCCTGCTAACCAGGGAGGAGCCAAATGTTAAGTTTCTCTCATGGTAAGGAAAGGGTGAGATTTAGGGAGAAAAGCCAAATTCATGTCAAATAAAGCCTGGTAAATCTGTGACCAGGTTAGCTGTGCTGGTACCTGCAACACAAGGATGTGACTGGACTTGGTGCCAGCAATGGAGCCAAGTTTGACCCAGCAAAGAACTAAATTCTAGCAGCCTACATTCCTTCCCTGGTTTAATAAATAATTCTTGCAGGAAAAGTACACTTTTGTGTACACCTAAAGGTGGGCAAGCAGTGACTAGCTGCACTGTAGTGCTTTAAAGCACATTCCCTGCAATGAAACAGGTATTTATTAACAGAAACTTTCTATTCCAGAAGCAAACCCAGTGAGATTTTGCATAGTCCTTGCTGCCTGGGTAATGAGACCAGCAGGACACCATGTGAACGTAGATTTATGTGCAAAATGAACAGCAGCACCTTTCTGTGCCCTACAACATACACCTACACTACAGAAACCTGTCCAGTGTGAGGAAAGGCTTCTGAGGCAAAGGGACTGTTGCCATTGAATGCAAGCAGTCAGAAGAAGTTCACTTTTGTCTGTGTGGACTTGGCCCAGCTGTCTGTGGCAGCTCCACCCCAGCTCACCTTTGGACCCTCTCCACCATGTGTGCTATCAGTTTGTCAGAGATGCCTGGGCAGGACTCCTCAGCCAAGCTGAAGGCATTCTCCAGCTCCTCCATGGCTCCCACGTTGCCTCCAGTCTGCTTGTGCTTATCTTTGAGCTGCAACCCAGAAACAGAGCATCAGGTCCTTGTTTTGTTGCAGAAAGCACAGGTCAAGAAGTGCAGCACTGACATAAAGACTCTTTCCCACTCCACCAGGGTGTAGGAGGACACCCACATTCCACTTAAACAAACCAAAACCAGCTCATTTGTAGGTCAGCAAGGTAGAAATCCAATGCCTGGGGTTCAAATTAGCCTCCAGGTACTAAAGGCAATCAAAGCTCTTACCTAATAGGATGTATTCTTAAACTAAATGTTGTAAGGAATGGACCAACAGCCCTGAAAAGTCATCACAGCACAAAGAACTCCAGGTGTACCTGAAGCAGTACAATCACCTTTGCTGCTAATGACAGCCCAGCACCCAGACACACACTCAGGCTGGGCTGACTATACCCAGAGCCAAGAGTCAGTCAGCACCACTTCTAACAACCACAGAAAAGCCTTGAGCTGCTTCTAGTGACTGGGAGGCCACAGAAAACTGCCACACAGGGCTCCTGAGCCCCTGGGCCTCCAACACTCCCCTCCAAGAGAGCTTTACCCAGGGGGCAGGGGAAGAAAGTGCACAACTAAGAGCTCCACAAACAGCACCCTCCCTCACCAGTTCACATCTCTCATGGCCTCTACTTGCACAAGTTTCCAGCTGTTAACTTGGAATAGCCACAGCTCTGTTGAGAGGGAACCTGACAGGTCACTGCTGCTGAGCCTGAAGGAGTTGCTGTTGGAAATCCTACATTTCCACCCCCACCTTCTTCCCACAAGCTGCTGATCTGACAGCCCCTTCCCCAGGGCACCAGCACACAAGGAGCTGAACAACACTCAAGCACCCTGCTGAACAAGCAATGTCTGGTCCAGTTCAATGAAGCTCTCATCAGGCCCTGCTGATTAAAGGGCTTTACATAAGCCTTGCAGTTCTTTCCCTCAATTCCAGGATCAACCTTTCCTGTTGTTGGAGCTCACCTTTTCTCAGAAAGCAGAACATTGTGAATGCTAATCCCCAGCTGCAGTCATGCCTGTGCACCAAGTCCCTGCTGGGAACAAACAGTTCCCAGCCAAAAAGAGCCACTGCCTCCTCAGAGGGGCACTGTTCCCTGCCACAAAGCTGGGAGAACAACCCACACACACCTCTGCTCAGTCAGAGTGCCAGGGGCATGGAGGGCAGCTCAGTTACTCATCAAGGATACTGATTTCATAGCTGTGATGCTACAGCCAAGGATTTGATGTGCACCCAGCAAAGGCTGCCTGCCTCAGAACAAGCACAGGGTCTGTCTGTCCTGGAGGTAAGGAGCCAGTTTACCATCAGCCTTTGATGCCAAAGCCCCTGAACTTCAGCCCAGC
Organism: Melospiza georgiana; assembly: GCF_028018845.1. Classification (NCBI taxonomy): domain Eukaryota; kingdom Metazoa; phylum Chordata; class Aves; order Passeriformes; family Passerellidae; genus Melospiza; species Melospiza georgiana. The sequence continues at coordinate 21,446,143 of NC_080439.1, read as the reverse complement.
AGGCTGTGATGGGAGCAGTGTGTGCTGGGCTGTCTCCTCCCACTGCAAAGAGCTCTCTGGAGGCTTGCAGGAGTTACAGCACTGCACTGAGCTCAACCTCACCTGGCTGAAAAAGTCATTTTACCTCCCTGCCCCACAATGCTTCCAGATTTGCAGCTACCCACACCTGTTAATTGTTGTCTTATGTATCAAGAGTTCTCCTATCATTATAGTGCAAGGATTCCATAGCACCAGAGTTTCATATCTCCTTGATGTTTCTCACAAGCAGCTCCTCTAAGCACTGCCTGTTCCTGGTCCTTGCAGCAGCCATCTGACTCCAGGTCCCACCAATCCACTCTTTTATAACACTGTTCCTATTGCCTACAGCTGTGACCTGGTAAAGTCAGGCCTGCTCCTGATCTTTAGTAATTGGCTCAGCTGTAACTCTTTATGGGGTAAGATTACATTCTGTACCACCTTCATTTACCCATGCTGTGTCCCCCTACAGTTAATGGCTCCTCATGAGCTGTTCTCAGTGTTACATCCAATAACTCACATGCAGGAAGGCAGGTGACAGATTACAAACAACATCTCAAGTCAGATTTCCATTCACAATCCCAGCTTCAGACCCTTTAGGGAATGAGGGGATCAAACCTAGCTGGTTTAAAATGCAATCATACAACAGTGAGGGGGACAAAGTTTTCAGTTCCTTCCTACCAATAGCAAAGAATAACACATGCAACCAGCAGAGAAGCAGATTTCCAACCTGGAGAAGTTTTCTTTCAAGGCCCCTCTACTGCACACAAAAGCCAGGTTATTTCTGAGACTGCCCAGAACCTTCCTGCTCCTAATTTTGCTCAATGAGATTTTCAGAGCCAGCGAAAGTCTAATCAAAGGAAAGGGGGATCAAAAAACTGGGACAAGGGAATCAAACCAGCAGAAATGAAATGTCTGAGAAGCCACTTCCTGCCTGGAACTGATGCAGCAAGGTGAGTAAGGAAAAGCACAACCTGCATTTACAGCCACAGCCCTGAGCACTCTGCCCCAGGGGGCTCCTAAAGTGAACAGAGACCCAGACATCACCCAGACATCAGTGACTGTGCTGCACAAACTGCATCACAAACCAGCATGGCTTTAATGTGGCTTCATCTCATAGCTCTGGGCCTACAAGGGCCAGGTCAGTGCCCTCATGCTCTGACTCTGAAAGCCAAAGCACAGAGAGCCTGGTCAGATACACTCCCAATTTCCAAAGCAGAGTGGTCTCAGGAGCCTGCATTTCAGAATGACCTCTGGTGCCTGCCATGCAGCAAACCCTCCTTCCACAGAGCAGCACACCTGAGAAAACAAAGCCTAGAAACTATTCCTGGGAAAAGCACAGCTCTGTGCTAGGCCATGCCATCAGGATCCAGAAGAGGAACTCCTCAGGACCAGGAAAGGGTGTCTGTCACCAGCAGCTCAGGAACAGAACCCTGATAGGCAGCTTCTAATTGATTTCTTCCAAAGCATAATCTCCTGGAAAGAGCAACCAGATCTCATAGCCAGCAGCCCCCTGATGATTTTCCTCCTCTTCACTGACAGCATCACCCAGCTGTGAAGGTGATGCTGACACAGACACCATCCTGTCATTAATGGCAGCTCTTACTCCAACTCCACATCCCATCCCCATCCAGACCACCAGGCAGGGCAACTGGGTCAGTTTTCTAAACAGATTTTCTCTGCCTGCCTTCCAGAAGCTGGGTGGCAGGGAACTCCTTGGTCTTGGCATTCTACCAACAGCAGTCTGTACAGATCAAGAAATGGTGCAGTAACCAGCAAAGCCAATTCCTGCTCTAACCCACCCACCTTCCCCTCAGTAACTCTGCTGTGCACATGCACAGTGACAGGCAGCTCTAAGAGGAGCTGCACTTCAGCCACAGACATCAGAGTCTGGAGCTGCCCAGGCACCAGCAAGCCTGAGATGCAGGTAAGAGACAGATACTCCTCTATCAGATCCTCACGAGAACACAGATTGCCAGAAGGGTAATGCCTTTCTTCCAACACAGGTGTTTTCAGGAGGACACACCAGGGACACACTCACTCTCCCCACATATGGTCTAGCCCTCTGAACTGGTACAAATACTTCAGAGTCCCTTAACCCCACTAGACACCTCTCCACACCTCCCTTCTCCAAATCCTTCCCATTTATCTATGTCAGGTATCTCTTCATCTCCACCAAGAAGGTTCTACTCACCTCCCCAAAAACTGGGTGAACAAGTGTGGAGAGACACTGTGACCGTGGTTGCCTCTTGATGGGCTCAGTAGGCTGGAAAGCAACAAGAGAAGTTACAAGCACAGGGAAAAGCTTCCAGGGCACATGAAATATTCAGCCTTTGGTGAATTCACAGCACCTCCACAGCAATCCCATCACCAGATCTTGGGAAAGCCACAAATCACAGTGCCCTCATGATGTGGAAGAGGCAGCTCTGGTGCACCAGCCCTTGGTGCCAGACTGAAGTAAATTTCAGACAGAAGATGAGGGCATGGTGGCTTCCCCAAGACACCCAAAAGCTCATGGTAGTTCAGTCCATTTGAGAAAGACCAGACAGCACACAGACCTTCTGGGAACCATGCAGAGCCATTCCTTTGTGCAGCTTGCTCAAGGAATTGGGGCGAATGGTTGGTGGGAATGTCCAGATTGGACCCTGGTCTCCATCCTCTGCATCTCCATCACTGCAAATGAAAAGGGGAAAGTCAAGATTCAGCTCCATACATTGGGGTTTGCCCACACTTTCCCAGAAACACAAGTTCTCCCCACCTGACTGCCATATTGCTGCAGGCCTTCAGGCTTTTCCCTATCCCAGAAAAAATTCTGAAGAGAAACCACTTAAGTCTCTACTACATCTATAGAGCATCAAAGAGATCTGAGCTAAGTACTGCATCATGTTTCCAAATCACCTCTCTGATCCAGCCAGCTTGAAGAAGTTTCTAGTACTACTTAAATTTAGGAGAATTTCAAGACAACCCAAGCTCACAATGTGAGGGACCAGACTTAGATATCAGAAGCCAAGTTTCTTGAGTGCTTGGTCACTTGAGTGCTGCCACAGGTGAAGAGCAGCTCTGTGACACCACAGAGCCATCACCACAGTTCCTAAAGCCTGGAGCTCTTGTAGTTAATGAAAGGTGCATAAAATACAGGTCACAAGAGTCTTGTTCTACTGGTTACACACAGATAATGTTTTGTGTCAGTACTTTGATTCCTTACACTCAGCAAAGAGGCTCCACAGGTTAGGACCAGAACAGAGAACAGAGTCCCACTGAACAGGAGGTAACAGCACTCACTTGCTGCCACAAACAAAAGCTCCAAGGTAAGATCTCAGGTGGGAAAAGGACCTGAGCTGTTTGCAGTAGGCCACCCTGGGGCAAGCAGGGGCAGCCTCCATGCCAAAGATGCACGTACATGTCAGAGTCCCCAGAGCTGGAATCCTCCCCGTGGCCCTCTGACTTCCAGCGCTTGAAGCGGTCGATGAGCTCCATGAGGAACGAGGTTTTCTTGGTGTAGCGTGTGATGAACTTGTGCTTCAGCAATTCTTTAGCTGTTGGCCTCTGGAGCAGAAAAGGAAAGCATGTCACATCTAACCATCCCTGCACACTGAACACACACTCACTGACTGCTGCTGGCGTCACAGAATATCCTGAGATGGAAGGGATGCACAAGGATCATCAAATCCAACTCCTGGCCTTGCTCAGGACAGCCCCCAACAATGGCACCAATCCCCAACAAAGTCCCTGAGAGTTTTATCCAAATATTCTTTGAACTCTTGGCAGCCTGGAGGCCATGACACTGCCCTCAGGAGCTTGTTCCAGTGCCCAACCAGCCTCTGGGGGAAAAGCCCCTTCCTAATATCCAACCTAAAGCTCCCCTGACACAGCCTCATGCCATTCCCTTAGGTCCCACTGCTGATCAGAGAGAAGTGATCAGTGCTCTCCCCTCCATGTCCCCTCATGTGTCCATCCTGTAAGCTCAGCAATTCTCTCTCTGCAATTCTGGAACCTTCCTGTTGAAGGCATTTTTGACCTCTGCTGTTTTTCCCAAATTCACAGGTGGGCAGCAATACTCACAAATCTAGGATCCTTATTGAGGCAGGCTTCCACAAACTCCTTGAAGGGCTTGCTGTGGTGACCCTCAAGTGTTGGAGGGTTGTTTTTGGGGATCAAGAAGAGAACCCTCATAGGATGCAAGTCAGAATTTGGAGGCTCTCCCTTTGCTAGTTCAATGGCTGTGATCCCAAGGGACCAGATGTCTGCCTGGAAAAGAGAAGAAAAAGAACCCAGAACAGCAAGGAACAATTCTACAACATGAAAGCACAGTTTTAGGACAGCTAATCACATAAATCAGGTGGGGCATTTCATGTCTGATATACAAACTTCTTCAGCAGAAGAACAGAAACTTCTGCATCATAACAGAAAAGAATAATTCCTGCAGTAAGCAGCACTTCCAACCTCATGTATGGCAGCCCCAAGCAGCAATCCTGCCCCCAGCTCACCTTGAAGTCATAAGCAGACTGTTTGATGACCTCTGGTGCCATCCAGAATGGAGTCCCCACAAAGGTGTTTCTCTTGATCTGGGTGTCTGTCAGCTGGCCAGCCACCCCAAAGTCAGCCAGTTTCACATCTCCTTGTTCTGAGAGCAGCACATTGGCAGCTGTATGCACAAATAAGAAATTGAGTCTGCTGGGCTCTGAATCACCTCCAGCCCACACAGACTGAATACTGAGCAGAGCCCTCCTGGGGGATCCCCCTTCACCCCATGATAACCCTCAGTGATAACCCTCAGCCTGGATTTCCAGCCTCAGACCCATTCTCATGCTCTGAACTCCAGTGGGTAACATGGAACAAGCTCAGGCACTTTCTTGGATCAGGAGGGGAATATTGCTAAGGTAGGAGCAGGGGGTAGTTGTGAAGGACCACACCATCAATTGGATGTTGGTCACACAGAGAAGGGAGGGTGTAACACACTCTAATGCTCCTGATTTTTTTTCCAGAGTAGCATTCAGCCCAAGTTAAACAGCAGATCCTTCTAAAGAGCCCAAGGCCCACTCTTGTACTGGTTCCCACTCACTGATAAGACTGTAACATTGTGCAAGTTTGGGAATGGGGGTTTCATTCTGAGACCCCACCTAACAACCTTCAGCATTCCCCACCACTGGCAGACAACAGCCCTACACATCCTGCAGTGCTAGAAACATGCAGTCTCACATACACAACCAAATCTTTTCTCCCAATCTCCCTGCATGAGGTTTCTGTGCCCTGCTCACGCCCCCTCCTGCAGTGGGGTCAGAGCAGAGAGCACCTGGCCCAGCTCCACAGCTCTGTCCCTCCATCCTCCTGCAGAACTCTGGTGCTCTGGGCTTGTTGGGACACTGCTCTTGGAGAGGCAGATGCCAGCTCTGTACACCACACGTGGCCAGGGACTATAAAAAACAGCAACAGGATAAGCTGACACAAGCTGCCCTGATTTTCTGGGGCAGTGAACCCTGCCTGAGGACAGCTCACTCCTGCTGTGAGCTACAAGCACAATAACCAGCACACACACCCCTTGGGGTCCAGCAGAAAAGCAAATGTCCAGACACAAGTCAGCTAATATCTGAGCATGCCTTTCACTGACTCCTTCAGTTCAGCTCCAAACTCCAAGTGCCAGAGGAGAGCTCTGATCCTCACTGCTACTCTAAACCCCAAAGACATGAAAAGCATGAGTTGTAATACAGTGACAAGCATCAGATTCACAAAACAGCACCCCAACAAGAAGGGCAGCACTGAGAAACAGTCTTTGAAACCTTGCAGATTATGGTGAATAAAATCTCTCTGAGTATTATGTTACTAACATCCATTACAAGAAAGGGAGCTGAGCTCTTCAATCTTACCTTTGATGTCTCTGTGGATCTTCCTCTCTGAATGTAAATAATCCAAGCCCTTTAGGATTTCTCTCAGGATAGTAGCTATGTAAGTCTCCTCCAGTGGTCCTGGCTTCAGCTAAAAAAAGGCAGAAAGATGATTTAAAAGAGGGTAACTGATGCCTTGGATTTTCCAGGCTCTCAGTTTGTTACTTGGAAACCTTGGCCAAGCAGGTTGTACTCAGCAGGAAGCACCTTCCTGCACCTGATTGAGGTGCTACAAGCAGAATGCTGGTGTTTGCACCTGGCAGCATTCAATGGCAAAACTTTGGGGGATTTTCTGCCGGCCTATCAGTCTGTTAAAGGTTTCCCAAACAAAGAGCAGTTCATTTCTTACTTTGGTCTGGAAATCCACTGGCCAACAGAACATTTTAACTGTTTCTCTGCCAGCATGCAAGTACTGAATTTCAGCCTCTGAGACAACAACCCTCAGGCTGTGGAGCACTATATCAAAGCTCTTCTCCTTCCCATCAGCTCTCCTCTAACCAAATCCTGCCTTCTCAGTGCAACTACTGAGGCTCCCATTACACCTTCCTCCAAGCCTCCAAGCTCAGCAGTTTTCCCTACATCATTAGCTATCCTTCTGGAAAAATGGGCATTATTGTCCTAAGGAGAAGAGAAAAATGCTGTGACAGAATACAGTGCAGTGCACCTTTGCCTGTGGATAAATTCTGCATGTGTATTCTCAAAATTTGGGGGTAACTTAATCACAGACCATGACTCTGACTAGGTGAAGTACAGATTTTACTGCTCAAAACCAACTGGCTGTGCTCACTTTTCAGTTCACTGGCTCTTTCATCCCACAGCAGCACAGCATGGACAACAGTGCTGGGACAGCTGAGCCCCATGAAAACATTCCCTGAGTCCTGGGATAAGCATAACCAACATGTGTGTCCTGCACTGTTTACCCTTGGGCACAGGGCTGCCTAAGGGATGGAATGTGGCAAGTGAGTGTCTGGCTTATGGGCATTCCACAAACCAAGGCTTCAGTCAGCATTTTTCATAGTCCAGAACTTGCCACTTACTCACCAAATCCAGGGCTGAGCCTCCTCCCAGGTACTCCATGATTATCCACAGCTTAGTGCCCTGCAAGCAAGAGCACAAACCAAGAGCAAAGACAGTAATAAAAGCAGCCAGAAAAGTGAGACACCCACGAGGCAGCAACACACAAGAGTAGTCCTGTACACAATCCCAGAGCTGCTGCACACTGCAGCTCTCAGGGGCTCAAGGAAGGAGCCCCAAGCTCCCTCTTTTCTGCTGACACAGCATTACCTGCCCCCAGCACTTTGCTAACTCTCAGTCTGCAGTTTCACCTGGGCAAATGCCCCTACAGGCACCAGACTGCCCAGCCCACAGATAAGCTTATCCCAGGCTGGAGCCCTTGAACATCTCTCCAGCAGCTCATCCAGCATAAATCCTTCTTGGCAATAGCAGGGGAGCATAGCAGCCCTTGATCTCATTAACAGAGCTGCCAGCATGAAGGGCACAGTCAGCAAGACACTCTTACTCCTCAGAGAAGAGATTCCATGCTGAGGTTCCAGGGTCTCAACAGAAGATAAGCAGCAGGTCCATGAAACTACAGCAGAAGGCTGAGAAAATGCATTATGGCCTTTATAAAATAAAGCTGGAATATTCAGGACCTGAAGAGCTCAGGAACTATTTGCTGCAGTCCCATTGTTACATTCACCTCCAGCAGCCAGCATGCATAGGCCACTTTTGATCAACACTACCTCCGTCAGGGATTCCTAAACCTGCTCTCAGTGGAAGCAGTATTAGTACTCCTACACAGACTCAGTTCATACATTCTTCACCTTTTCTGATGAAATGTGAAATGAATGAGTTTCAATCTCCTCTTTTTTTCAGAGGCATAAATCCCTCAGTGGTACTGCCTTAAGACTGTGCTATTCTGGAAAAGTATTCCATCAACTTCCTCTCCAGAATTGTCAGACCAGGGAAAGTTCAGTCTTCAACAAGTCTTCAACTTGCTCTCCAGTGAAGTGCCCTGCTCTTGGTACCACAAAGTACAGGGCACCTCATTTCCATGTGCTTAGCAAGTGCCTTAAAGCCCAGTCTGCTATCAAGTGCACATCAGTGCAGTGAGCAGAGGCACCACTGCTCCTGCTGCCATGCTGCCACTCACACATCACTTTGCAGTGCCATGTGCCACCACCCACTGCAGCACCCACAGAGCAGCTCTCACTGTCACCAGCATATTTTCTGAAAAATCCTCTTTGCCCAGGATTCTTCTCCTGGGAAGCTGAGAAGCCTCAGAGAAAAAGGAAAACAATATTATCTCATTTGTTTCTCCTGTGTTTTGCTGCTTTGGAATGTGGTTTGGAGATTGTTTATCCAGCAGGTGGTTGTTTGGTTTCATATGAATTGTTTTTACTTAATGACCAATCAGTGCCAAGCTGTGTGGGACTCTGGAGAGAGTCATGAGTTTTTCATTATTATCTTTTAGCCTTCTGTAAGTATCCATTCTCTATTCTTTAGTATAGTTTAGTATAGCATTCTTTAATATAATCTAGATCATAAAATAATAAATCAGCCTTCTAAGAACATGGAGTCAGATTCACCTTTCCTCCCTGAGAATACCACACCTCCCCATTCCCAAAGCACAGGCAAGGCAGCAGCCTGGTGTGTCCTACCTTCAAGTAGGAGCCATAGTAGCGGGTGATGTAGGGGCTGTCACACTGGCTGAGCACTGTGATCTCCTGCTGAATGTCCTCAATCTCATCCTCAGCCTCCTCCAGGTCAATGATCTTGATGGCCACCACCTCCTTGGTGCGGTTGTCGATGCCTTTGTACACCTCCCCAAAGGACCCCTTGCCAATCCTCTCCAGCTTGGTGAACAGCTCCTCAGGATCCACCCTGGAGTGCTAAACCATGAGGTGGGAGAATCCCATTCAGTTCCCAGGCTGCAGAGCACCACACACACACACAGAGCTCATCTCCATGTCTGTGCAGCACCCACTACCTTGATAAATTCACCTATCTTCAACAGTCTTAGAAACTTAGCACGGAATATACCCAAGATTAGAACTTTTTCACAGGTTTCCAACCCTGCAGATCACAGTGGGGGAGGAAAAGGAGGGAAGCCCAGCATGAGAATGTCAGCAAATATTGCTGTGGAAAGTGTCAGCTCCACTGGGACAGGGCTGCTCAACTGCAGGCACCAACTGGTGCCTAAGCAGCTCCATGAGCAGGCATCTGTTCACACTTCAATGCAGACCAGCAAGGGGTACCAGAACCAGATTCCTCCTGGAGATTTGATGAGAAAATGAGCACAAGCAAGAAGCCACATAAAAAAGTTTCCCTAGTTAGCCTTCCTGCACTCAAAGACTAAAATGATTAGAAAGATCTGCACCCTTCCCTACTTGTCTGGAGGGTGAAATATTACAGTAATCTGAATTCACATTTACTGATCTCCAGGCAGCTCCCAGCACAGCTCTCCTCAGATGTTTGCAGATGGAGCCTCACATCTTTGGGAAGCTCAGCAGCAAGGAGGAGGCAGGAGAGCAGAATGGACACTCCATCTTCCAGAGCTGCCTTTCTGTACCAGTCTCTTCTCTAGCTGGCACCCTCAGATGCAAAGGCAAACAGCATCTCCTTCATTAGATAAGCACATCAACCAGGCAGTTACTAACAGAGAAATACTGACCTTTTAACAGCAGCTGCACAGTTAATTCTTTATTAAGATATGGGTAAGAAAGGGAATAAATCACAGCCACTTTCTCATGATACTTAATTCAGTCCACCTGCACATCAGGAGGTCCTACATGCCACTAAAATGCTCTTTGTGATTGGTTTTTCTGTCTTTTTTTTTTTAATAGTTTGAAAAAGAACCCTGAAAAATATGGCCTGACCTTAGGAAGCAGCCAAGCCATAGAAGGAATTTTCCACACCCAGAACTTCTCAGTCTCACCTCCAACACGTCACCCAGGGAGAGTGCTCTCTCACAAGGGCCCTGAGCTGGCAGATTTTCTCAGAGAACACAGAGGCTGCATTTTTCCATCTCACACCACGTTCTAGCAGCAGGCCATCACTGAGCAGCCCAAGGTGTTGCTTAATGATTAAGCCAGTCTGTCATCACAGGTTGTTTGCCTTCTGTGCATTGCTGCAAGCCAGGCCCAGGTAAGTTTTACAGGCAGCTCACTCAACAGGATTTCCACACAAACTCCAGCCCAAGATACAGAAGGATAACCAAATATCCTTTTGCATCCATAGCAACACCCAAACAGGCTGTACTTTGAACAAATGCACTGGAAACAGACTAGAAGGGATGTTCAGAGATAAGAACTGGAGATACATAGCAGAGACTGGAGAGAGGGAGGTGGGAAAAAGAGGATTTGAGCTTGAGAAATGTTAGGGGACAACATGAGAATGATGACCACAGGCAGGGAGAACAGTCTGACTAGTCCAGGCTCACTGCAGACCAGGAACAGCTTCCACCTGTTGATCAACTTGGAGGAAGGGGTAAGAAAGGGCCCCAAACATTATTGTGGACAATGACCTACTACACCCTAAAAATGCCTACAACACATCAGCCACTCCCACACATCAAGGAGAAGGGAGAGAAAGAGGATCATCTCCTAGAAGCACCTGCTCAGCTCAGAAAAGAAACACTACCCACATGAATACTGCAGGGAAGCAAATCTTCATGAAAACATTCCTCCCCTCCCATGTAACTTTCCCATGAAGTAAGAAACAGGAAAGTGGAAGTAACTGCTCCCCCCTCAGCCACATCAGAGTCAGGACTGATTTCTCCAGAGCAAGACATCAAACATAAGATCACTGGCTGTGGCAGGCAGCTTTAGGGACAGCCACCACTTTATGTGGCAGGCTCTGTCATCATGGACAGCTTTGTAAACAACCTTGCAGACTTGGATGTTGGTTTATCCTGTTTTCTGTAGAACAAAGGAGTTCAGGTAGGTGTGGTGGAGGAGAGACAAAGCCTCTGACAAGCACACAGAAATTTTGCCCAAGGGACTCAGGAAAACAATGTAACAGATGGGGAGGTGAGACAGGCCCACCCCCATAAGGGTGGAAATATGAGGACATTTCATTTGTAGGTACTGGATTTACCTTCTCAATACTGACCTGGAAATGCTTTAGAGCTCCCAGGTGACAGGGCAAGGGTCTGACTCTGTGGAGGGCCTGAGGATGAACATCCCTCAATGCACTGGCCAAAACTGCAGAAATCAGAGCCAGCAACAGAAAGAACCCAGAGAGCCAGCACAGGGCCAAGGGGTACAGAGTGACTGCAGCCACAGTTACACTGGGACACACCACACACTGCTGGAGGAGCACAGTTTGCTGATGCATTTCTTCTCTTTCTATAAACAGGGAGGAGGAAACAGGCCCATGCCCAATTCAAGCAGGTCAATGTCTGCTCAAGAGCACACCTTGTGAACACCACAGAAGAAACTGCCAGGTGGCATTTTCAGCAACTCTGAACTTCCACAACAAAGATGTCCTGTCTGCAGGACATTGTTCAGAAGCCCTTGTCCATTAAAGAAAATCCAGTTTGAGACACCACATGGTGACCTGTGCTGACAAAAAGAAAGCTCAGATCTGTGGGCATAAAAGCCTCAGCATTCCATCAGAGAGCAGCACAAATCAGGAATGGAGAGCTGTGGAGCTGCACTGCTCTGTCAGGAGAGAGAAGGATGCACTCCATGAGCCTGACTTCCCCAACACACCTCCACCATAGTGAGAGCTGTAACAAGCACCATCCCTCCTTCTCCTAAATATAACTTATCTCAGTACCAGTCATCTTGTTAGAGAACCACCCTGGCTGGAAATCTGGAATTGCAGTGCTACAAACACACCTGGAAAACTTCACAGGTAGGAAGCAACAGAACCCAGATGAAATGCTTTATACCTGCTTAAATGAGCACAGTAACCCCAAGCAGCTTATGAGAACCTGTCACCTTTGCAAGTGCTCCTCAGCTTGGGTTCTTCCCATTTTTCTTCCACATTCACAGAACCCATCAGAGCTGAACAATGGAGCTCCAGCAGCAGCAGCTGCTCCTTGTCCTACATGTAAAGCCACTAAGGGATGATCACTACATTGTAACATTTTCTTTGGCTGACTGCTTGTTACACAGCAGTTCTGAAGCAGAAAGCCTCCTGCTGCTCCTCTCCACTGGAGATGGCTCAGGCAGGCCTGGGCAGGCTTTGAGGGAGAGCACACAAGGCACCAGCTCACTCTGAGTGCAGGAAGGGAATAAGTGTGAGAGGGATGGTGACAATTTCCTGGCAATGTGCTCCACTTGTGCCCTCTGGGATCCAATCTCACAGCACAGGAAAGAAGGATGCTCTGTCCTGACAGGTGTGGGGGTGTTTGCCATCCTGACTGATGATACCATGTTTTAAAACAGAGCAGCTCACTGCAGCCATCAGGAACTGCAGGGTGTTATGAGACAAGCCTGGCAGTAACACCAGCTGCTTCATGGGGAAAGAATGGTTTTGGCAGCTCTGCCACCTCCAGCTGCTCAGACATGATAGCCACAGCCTCTGAGAAGATGTGGATAAGCACTAGAGAAGAAGGGTAAGTATCTGCCCTCATTTCAAAGCTACTGCTTGCAAAGATAAGCTGCATATTGGGAACAGAAGCAAACACCATTTGAAGCAGCTGAAGATCTTCTCTCTGGGCTGTGTCCAGCTGGATTTTACTCTCAAAATATTCAAGAGCAAGGATCACGCCTGCATTTGTTGCAAAAAACACTGAGAGGTGCTTAAACTCTTCTGGAAATGAGAACTCCTTAATCTTGGAATTGGAATCACTGTTCTACATGGGAGAGCTCTCTAACAGAAAATTGCCAAGGCCCCAATAGTTTATGAGCTGAAGCTGACCAGGAACACAGCAACTTCAAAGGGTTTCTGTGGAACCACAGCCACATTTAGAGTTATTTCTGACTGCAGCACTTTCCAACCAGCCACACAAACAAACAAACATAATTCTGCTCTGCCAAACACAGTGGAAGAAGGAAGTTGGTTTTAATAGAACTCATCTGCTCTTCTCTTTCCCTCATTGCTTCCTCTGCTCCCCAATTTCCCAGCCTGCATGATGAACACTCACCTCTGAGCTACCAAGAGTCTCTCTGGTGAAACCAGCTTTGTATCTGGAACTTTCTGAAAGCTTCCCTGTCTATATGAAATCTGTGCATAGCTCTCTGCAGCTGCCAAAACCTGGGACAGTTTGGAAATTCTGGAGTATAGAAAAGAGGGAAGTTTGTGTGCAACACTTTGAAACACTGTTTGTCTGAAACTGCCAGCTCTCTTCACAGACAGTGTTCTTTTGCTTCAGGAGATGAAGCATTGTGTAGCCAAAAAAACCTAAATGGCTTCTCCAAGGCCAGGTAAGGAACAACAAATGTAGAAACAGAGCTCAAATCAGAGCTTTAAACATAGGAACTAACACAAATCCATCCCCTGAGAACTTCTGACCAAGACCAGGGGCCTGCAGTGCTGTGTGTTCACACAAAGGGAGCCAAGGACAGAGAGCAGAAGCAGCTGAGGCAGGGAAATGGCAGCACAGAGGCACAGCAGCCTGGTCCAAGGTAGCTCTGCCCAGCAGCACCAGGACTGACAATCAGAGACAAGCCAAGCCTCTGAGAGCCCAATGCCAGTCTCAGTCTTGCTTTTCACAGCACCTCCCACTGCTCCCTAAATCCCAGGGAAGAAAACTTCAGGGCAGCTCCCAGTGCCCTCCCAGCCAGCCTCAGCTGCACCAGGGATTCCTGAAAAGGAACAGCACAGATTGGTTTTCTGTGCCAAGAGCAGACACTCATGGTATGACAGGGTCTGACAATGCCTAACATTTCCATAATAAATCCAGAGCTGAGGCCACCAGAATGCTGATAAGCTTCAAGAGTGAATGCTGTGTACAAAAAAAAGCTTCAGAGCAATCTCCTCTGCAGCTCCAGAACTGTTTTCAGCCCTAATCAGGCAGCATCCTTGCCTTTCTCTCCCAGTACAGTGACTCAGCCAGGCATTACATTCACATTTAATTCCACACACACTTTGGGGAAACAGCTGATGTGAAAGGCAGCATGCAAACTGAGGTGCATTGCAAATCAATTTTAAATCAGTCAAGGCTCAGAGAAAGCATCAGCCCAAACCACTAAAGCTTTTAGTAATTCTACACCTAGGAGCAGAACAGAATAATGCCCCAAAATGGTTTAAGAAGACCTGTGCTCAGTATTGACACTTGCCAATAATCAAACACACCTCCCAACCAAATTGAGAGGGAAGAAGATGCAAGCCAATACTATTAATGTGCTTTAGCTTTCAGTCCCAAATCCTGGCATCACCTTTCCACACTCCTCTTGTGAAAATGTCACCACATCAACAACATTTAACCACATCCACAGAGGCAGAAGAGTTATGACCCTGTATCAAATATCACTGCCTCTTATACAGCAAGGTTACAAGCACCATTTTTCTGAGACTAATGCCATGAACACATTTTTCTATAACCATTTCTAGACTTCCCCTTCCTAAAATGCTTCCTAAAAAGCCAGTGACTCCTGTCTCCCTAAAAAGAACACACTTAATCCCAGAGAAAGGCTCCCCAGTGGGTGAAAAATTAACTCTATGGCTGGCAACACACCATTATCAGCCCAACACCAGGTACAGAGTCAGGCACAGGCCAATCAGCCAACAGGAGTAAGCTGAGACCTGTGCAACAGAGATAAAGAGTGGCAAAAAGTGATTTTCTGGTTATTTGTTTGAAACCCTTGTATCAAGAGCAAACACCATTGTGTAAACCCTTAAAGAGGGCTTTAAAAGAAACTTTTAATCACCACTTACCTGGCTAGCAAATTCTCTCAGGTGAGCCATGCCTACAGGATGGGGTTTTTTGCAAAATCAGGTAGGATTAGGATGTTGCAGCACAGCAGGAAAGTGATGATTTCTCCACTGGTCAACTGTGACAAGCAAGAATACAGAGCTCTCAAGTCAGGTTCTTGGAAGCTGGCTCATTTCCTTAAAGAGTTACCTGCACCTTTTTTCTCTCCTTCATCTGAAGTGCTCCTTGAACCTGCCAACACGTTCTAAGTGTGCCAGGCCCTCCTTGCACAGTGCATTTCTCAATTCTTTACAGAAATGCCTTCCAGATGTGTCAAGGAACCTCACTCTGATGTTACACACTGACCAAGTCCCAGGCTCCATTTTCCCTCAGCACGCTGCCCAGTATTATAGCTAACCCCACAGATCTATTGCCTCACCACCACCTCCAGCATCTTCCCCAGCATCATCCTCACACAGTCATTTTCTCCTGCTCCTCCTCAGCAATCCCCTCACTGGGAGCACTCCTCCACTCCCACTGTCCCCACTACAGCTCAGCTGCTCAGCACACACCTTCCTCTTCAGGGAGCCCCAGCCCTGCACCTCACACCTCTCCCTACATGGAGCCCCAGCCCTGCTCCTCACACCTTTCCCTTCAGGGAATCCCATCCCTGCTCCTCACACCTTTCCCTACATGGAGCCCCAGCCCTGCTCCTCACACCTTTCCCTTCAGGGAATCCCATCCCTGCTCCTCACACCTTTCCCTTCAGGGAATCCCATCCCTGCTCCTCACACCTTTCCCTTCATGGAGCCCCAGCCCTGCTCCTCACACCTTTCCCTTCATGGACCCCCATCCCCGCTCCTCACACCTTTCCCTTCAGGGAATCCCATCCCTGCACCTCACACCTTTCCCTTCATGGAGCCCCATCCCTGCACCTTCACATCTTTCCCTTCATGGAGCCCCATCCCTGCACCTCACACCTTTCCCTTCATGGAGCCCCATCCCTGCACCTCACACCTTTCCCTTCATGGAGCCCCATCCCCGCACCTCACACCTTTCCCTTCATGGAGCCCCATCCCCGCACCTCCCCGCTTCTGCTCTCCTCAGGGGCCCTTCCCTCCCTGCACCCTAGCCACAGCTGAGCCCCAACCCAGCCCGGCCCCTCGGCCCGGCCCTCTCCAGGCCCCCGAACCCGCATCCCCCGTCACGGTGCCGCCCCACAGCCGCCCTCCACCCCCACTCCCATCACGGACACCTCGTCCCGCCTCACACCTCAGAGATCTCCCCCCTCCCGCGTCCCCCTCGCCATCATGGGCTACTCAGCGCGCCCCGCCCCGCACCCTCACAGTCCCTCCGTGGCTCATCGCCGCGGGCCCGCCCGGCCCTGGGCGCCGCCGCACCTACGGGCAGCGCGGCGCGGCCGTCGGGAGCGCCATGCCGGGCCCTGGCGCACGGAGCCGCCGCCGCCCCGGGCTGCCCCGCGACACCAGGCGCGGCGGGGGGGGGAGCGCCGGGCCGGGCGCAACAACACGGCGCGGCGGCGGGGGAGGCCGCGCCGCGCGGCACGCCGGGAGGTGTAGTTTCTACGCCGCTCCACCCAGCAGTGGAATGGCGTTCCTGGACTGCAATACCCAGAATGCCGCGCGCGCAGCGGCGGGGCGGAGTCGCAGGGCGGGGCGGCGGCGCGGGGGTGGATGGGGCGGGGAGTCCTGAGGCGCGGGGGGCGGGCGCTGCCCGGCCCAGCGGCTCCGCAGCCCCCGCGTCCCGGCAGGGAGGAGGTGGCGGGACAGCCGCTCTTGTGCTCCCGGCCCGGCCTCACGGGGCTTTCCTCTTGCCAGCCCTTACGGGACTGTGCCCGGGAGCCCCCCGGGTGACGCCAGGCAGGCCCGCCCTCAGCTGTTCTGCCCGCTGCTCGGGCTGCAGTGAGGGTGAGGGGCTGTCCCCTGCCGGTGCCCCGGGAGAGCCGAGGGGACCGGAGCTCCCTCTTGGCCTCGTTCTCTGCGGGGTTGGGTTTTCCTTCACGTGCTGTAATGTGAGTGACTGATTCACGTTTTTCAAAGGAAGAAAAAAAAAATCTAAATTTTGTTAGCTTCTTGCCAGGCAGCTTGAACGCTGGTTCTGCACTGAACAAACCAGGCACAGCTCTTCCCTGGTGCTGACACACGAAGCCTTTATCACAACCGGCTGCTTCTAATGGGGAGCTGGTGCTGCTCTGAAGCACAGGTGAGCTTAGCAAGAGGAGCAGCCCTGGTGTGGAAAGTGTGTATTTTATGATTGGCTTTTCGCAAATATTGAAGTGAATATTATATGTGTTATGTTAAAAAGTTATGCTGTATTAATTTTCTTAAGTAGAGTGTTAAATATAGTTTTAGGTTTTAACATAGTGTTAAAATAGAAACTATGCTATGGAAGATACTTTTTTTAAAAGAGAGGAATGAGCTACTCCCACTGAGATAGTGGCCACAGGACACTGAAATCTTTCAGAAAAAAAGAATTTATTGCTCCATTATCAGAAGAAACGAACTTCTTCCCGCCTTGCTCAGCCCTGAAGATGCTGTCAGGATTCAGAGGAAGAAGCTGGCACTGACCAGACAGAATCCTGTGTTTGAATGGAATTTATGCATCGTGTATGAGGTGTATGAATATGCAACAGGCTCTTGCTTTTAAGGGTTAATCCTCTGTTCATGTGTGTACCCGGACTGTCTGTACTCTTTGTTTTTATTGTCTCATATTGTCCTAATCCCAATTGTTCAAATATCTATTACTCTAATTATGTTACTCTTTTTATAACCATTTATTACTAATAAACTTTAAACATTTTAAAACAAGTGCTTGGCGTTTTTCTCACCTGGGACTGTTGCTGCCTGGACAGATGGGTCTGGCAGCAGCCAGCAGCTCCCCCACATTCCTCTTATTCCCTCCTGCATTGCCTCCCCCATCCATCTCCCTTCTCTTTCTCTGCCCCTGACCAAATCAACCAGCACTTTGAGGTACCTGAGTGCAAACATCAAATGGATAGAGTACAGCTATCAAAAACTCCTGCAGTGAGATTCTGGCTTTGTATTTAAACCAGCTGTGCCTCACTGGAAGGTTTGCACAAAGCTCTTGCCTGTAGGATCCTGGGGTTGCTGGAGCTGTGAGTTTATACCTGCAGGTGCAACCTTCTAGCCCCACAAAATCTGACCATCTTGTCTCATAAACAGATGAGACATGATATTCCAACATGATGTCCTCACTGTTCCAGCATGGCACCTTCACTGAGGAGATAGATCTATGAACAGACAGAAATCAAAGCTTCATGTGAAGCAGGGAAGGAAGGAGAGTGAAGTTCTGGTTCCACTGCAGCAAGCACCAAGGGGTGTACTGTTCTCTCTCTGAGTCCCTGTGTATGTTACTTAATTTGACCCCAGTGCCTCAGCTCTCCACCTCTTGTCACATTAATTTCAGTCGTTAATTCAGCCACTGTTGGCACGAGGCCAAAGGGCAGAAGTCTCATGTTAATTAATGTGTTATTAAGTCTGAACATACACACAGGAGCAGCAATTAATTTGTTTTGCCAGTTCAGGATAAGTCTTTCCTAAGGGTGATTGTCATGTGGGGTTAGCACGGCGATTCCCTCTGAAACTGCTAAAGCTGCCCCAGGAGCACAGGACACAGAGGAGCTCAAATGTGGGCTGGTGTTTTTCCTCATCTGCTTTGTAGCCTGTTGCTCCATGGATGGGGCAGGAGAGATTGTGTGTGGGATTTTGGTCTGGCCACCACCTGGAGGAAACCATTTATGGATCAGTAGTGGTCACTGTGGACACTTTGTGGGACAAGCTGGGGGTACAGGGCATGGAGATTGCTCTGTTCTCTCTCTGTTTCTGGGCCTGTTTTGTGGGGGAAAGATTATTAATGTGCTCAGAAGAGTGCAGAAACAAATGCTGACCCTGGGGAAGCAGGTGTGCCTGACTTCTCCAGGGTTGTCCATGGCATGTTCGTATCCATCACCACCTCCATTTGATTTCCAGAAAGCATCAACTGGAGCCAAACTCTTGCTCCCTGGTTTTCAGGCAGTGCTGTACTCCTAGCAGGCTAGTTCTCTTTATTTTATTTTTTAAATTTATTTTAACATTAGCAATGGTGACTACAGAACAACCATACTTGTGGATGTGTGTGAAGAGGTTTTGGAAGCCAGGCTGGTTTGCTCCGTGCTGGTGCCAGCAGATGGCAACAGCGCCCTGCAGCCCCGGCTCCTTGCAGCACCCGACTGCTCCTGCCGGATCCCCGCAGCTCTCTCACTGCTCATCCCTTTCCTGGGAATCATGCAGCCTTCGTGCCGCTGTGTCACGGACATATTTTATGAAAATTCCTTTCGTTAGGATCTTTTCTCCTGAGAAGCCTCAGAAACGAAATGTAAACAATGGTTATCTGCTGCTGTGGAATGCAACAGGTGCATCTGGGATTGGTCTCATGTGGTTGGTTTTAATTAATGGCCAATCACAGTCCAGCTATCTCAGACTGTGTCACACGATTTTATTATCATGTTATTCAATTTTTTTCTGATTAAATCCTTAATTCTATTCTTTTAGTGTAGTTTTACTGTATCATTTTCTTTTGATATAATATATATCATAAAATAATGAATCAGCCTTCTGAAACATGGAGTCAAGATTCTCATCTCTTCCCTCATCCTGGGACCCCTGTGAACACCACCACATGCTGGCTGATATTAGATCTGGCCCCTTAGCTTTGGAGTCACTAAGGGACATGTCAGGAGATTACTTTTGAGGTCACTTCCAACCCAAACCATTCTATGATTCTATGATTATTTGCAGCTGCAGCTTAGGCACCTGGAGAGCCCTGGGAAGTGGCAGCACTTTCCTTGCATAAACAGAGCACTAGAGCAGAGTGGTTAGCCCGAGAGCTGGCTGTTAAGGGCTCTCCCTAAAGGTAGAATTCCTTAGCAGGATAGATGGGGGTCAAACTTGCCTGTAAAATGTGCTGCAAGAACAGCTCTCTTGGTGCTGGGGTGCTCGTTTAGAGAGCAGCTATTTCTGGCTCCTTTTGGATACCAGGAGGCTGGAGAGGTTTGTGACTAGAGTGGAATTGTGGAGAGCAGTGATGTGGAGGAGCACCATTGCTGCATTATGCAGGTAAATACTACTGCTATAGGGACAGAAGGCAAGTTATCTTCTTGACAAGAGGATCCTTTTGAATCTGTCATGTTCCCAGGGCATATGGCTTTGCCCAGTGCAAAGTGGAGCCTTCAAGCCCTAGGAAAGGATGCACTTGGACAGAAAGAAGCAAGAGCTGGACTCATTGGCAATTTTACTCTTTGCTGTGGATTGTAGTTTTTGTCTGGACTTGGCTCCTGAGCTTCTGTAGAGCAGATGCTAGCCAAGCTCATACCAAAACAGTCTCTGCCTGAGCTTGCAAGCTACACTGACAGTTTTAAGTGGGGATGTTCTCCATAGTCACCTTGATTTTTGGTGAAGGCTTTGAAGTGCAGCAGTCCCTTACCTGAATTTAACAAAGGAAACTAGGAGCAGAGAGCACTCTGAATCTGAATTGCTCCTTCCTTTGGTGTAAGGCATAGGACATTAGTTCTGCTGTATTTGGGTGCATGACAGCTATTGATAAGTATAAAGTGATTATTTTGTTTGGGCAGTAATGTCCTGCTCCAGGCCTTAAATGGAGCTCACTGTGGGAAAGCCAGGGAGAATTCAAGCAGAAATCCATTCCCTTACAAGACAGGTCAGCCTGAGCTGGCACTGTGGAAATCCACTGGCTCTGATGATGGCTCTTCATATCTGTGCTTGTATGGAGACTGCAGCAAGCTGTTAAAGCTACATCAGTCTCCTTCCTGCTTTCACACTCTATCACTACAAATCTTGCTATATTGGCTGCACAGGGCTGATTTTCTGCTGATAGCGTGGCTCTTAAGGCTGTCTTGAGTGTTGAGCAAAGAAAAGAGCCTTTATCTCTCAATCTTGCTGGCAGAGTGGAATGAGCAAGAGTGATGCTTGCAGCTGTAAAGCTCAGAGTGCAGCTGACACTCTGTTGGCTCAGCAACCCTTTGCTTCCACAGCAACTCATCCCTGAATTAAATGATGGCTCCTCCAAGCCCAGAGCATGGAATGCTGGTTTTTCTGGGTAGTGGCAGCAGGCAGTTCAAGGGGACTGAGCTGAATTCTGGGTTCTTGCAGGCCTCTGTGCTGTGCAGGGGCACGAATGGATGTGGCTAATGTAATTCTGGAGGGATTTTTGCTTTGCTGCTTGTTTCCTCTGGCTGCCCTGGAAGCTGTGTGCAGGTGAGTGGGGAGAGCCCTGTTTAATAGAGCTGTAAGGGGTAGCTGCTGGCACATGGTTTATCTGGCTGATAGACTTAAGCACTTCAGGGGTAGCTCCTGTCTGGTACCACATAATACCTATGAAAGTTGTTTTAAAGGCTCCTTGAAACAGAGGAAAAAATGCTCTGCTGGAACTGATAGCATGGCATTGTGCTTTTAAACCGGAGCTGCTAAATGTGGTTGAATCCCCTCTGAGTTTTTCCACCCAGAAAAATGAGGAGAAAGATGGTGCTGCCTAGAAGTGCTGGAGAAAATCAGCTTGTTCTGGCTGCCTATTGCCTGTGCAGATTGGCCAAACACCTACTTTCTCACTCCTGTCCCAGTTAGGAGCAGGAATACTCAGCTGTAATTCTGGCAAAACCACGGTGTGGCCACATGTGTGTTTACAAAGATCTCTGCAATTCAAAATGATCTCCTATCTCATTCTGAGGTGCTTCTGACCCCTCTGTGTTCCAACTTTCTGCTGTGAAAATGGCATGATGCCTTCTGTGCTTCCACTGCCTTAACTGCTGCTTTGTGAGGCCAGCACAGTATGTGCAAGCCATTGGGAGACTCCTGGAAAAGAATCTCAGGGTTTCTGTTGTGTGTAGAGAACCACAGTGAAGTCAAAGCAATGTAGTGCTGATCCCTGGGTCTGAGTTCAGCATGCAAGGTTTCATGGACAAAAATCTTGAGAGAATGTGACAGTTGATATTCCCCTTTCTGACAGCATTTTTTCTTACCAAAACATGTTTTTTCAAGCCATTAAACCAAAATATCTAAATAAAACCAATTATTCAGATTAATGTACTTCAGAGGAAAGAACTGAACTAGTCTGAGCTGAGTCCATCCTCCCATTAACTCTCAACACACCTTGTGGAAGGGAAAACTAGAAATTAATGAAAGACTCATCTTTTATTTCATAGAATAGTTTGAGTTGGATGAGACTTTTAAAGATTATCTAGCTCAATCTTCCTGCAAGAGCAGGGACATCTTCAACCAGATTTGTCCAGAAACATTTGGAGACAGGAAGATGCAGTTACCTGGTTAATAGTTGCTTGAATTAGGATTCTTTCTGAAAGAACTTTCTTTCTGTGTTCTTGTAAAGCAAGGAGGTGGTAACCTACCTGCTCTTTTAGACCTCTTTGTGTTGAGGGGCTTAGTGCCAGCATCAAACTTCTGTTCATTAATGAGCACTTCCTTGGCCTCTGCTGGCTGGGCCAAAGCCACATTAACCTCTGTCCCCTGATGTTCTGCAAGCTTGGTTCACTCATCATTTATGCAAATCACTCTATTTACATAAATCGTTCATTTATGTAAATCACTCCAGGCCACTGCAGGGTGAGCCTGATGAACTCACAGCTGCTTCTACAACTGAAGTCACAAAGATTATATTTCTCCTAACAAAATACTGTGTGTATGTTAATGCCAGCAAGAATTTGAATCCTGCCTTGGCTTCTATGCAGAGAAACTGGTCTGTGCTTTCCAGGATATGAGAAATTGAACCACAAGTGAAGATGTGCTTTGGGAGTTGGTGAGAGACTGTCACAGACATATTTCATGAAAAATCCTTTCCTTGGGATTTTTTCTCCTGAGAAGCTGAGAGGCCTCAGAAATGAAATGTAACCAATGGTTATCTGCTGCTGTGGAATGCAACAGGTGCATCTGTGATTGGTCTCATGTGGTTTTTTCTAATTAATGGCCAATCACAGTCAGCTGGCTCGGTCTCTCTGGTCAGTCACAAGATTTTATTATCATTCCTTTCTATTCCTTGCTTGCCTTCTGATGAAATCCTTTCTTCTATTATTTTATTATAGTTTTAATATGTCATTTTCTTTTACTATAATATATATCATAAAATAACAAATCATCCTTCTGAAACATGGAGTCAAGATTCTCATCTCTTCCCTCGTCCTGGGACCCCTGTGAACACCGCCACAAGACACAGACCCTGTGCAGGTCTGTGTGAAGCTGCTTTTTCTCTGATAACTCTCAATGACCAGCGTCTCCTTCTTTTATATCAATATTGTCTATTAAATCACTCATCTGCCCTATTTTGAGGCTTCTGCCAGGGGCACCACTGTCCCTTAAACAGCAAGCACATGGCAGGAAGCGCACAAGACAGCTCAGTGGCTGCTTGGCTTCCTCATGGAGCAGGAGATGCCCTTGGCTGCTTCCAGGGCCTTGGTGGCAGTGACAATCTACCTGGGAGTGTTCCTCTCATTGCTTGCTCCTATCCAATTCTGTGGGGTTTGTCTGTGTGTTATTTCTCTCTGGTTTTGCCACATGCAATGATGCTGAACAGCACTGAACTCCCCCTTAAACCACTGACTTGCAAATACTGAAGTAACTCCACACTTCAGCTGACACTGATCACTGGGAGATAACCTCTCCTTCCCAGAACTGTAATTTTATGAGTTTCTGCTTCATTCTTTGAAAACATTTCCCTATTTTTATTTTAGTTATTAACCTCCTCCTTGCTGCTGAGAGACTTCAGATTTAACTGGTTAGAGTATTGCTGGTTTCCTCCCATATCACCTGTGGGACATTGCACTCATGGCCAGTTCAGGCAATGAGTTCATTGCTCAGGTGAAATTTGTGGAATGCTAAAGGGATCTTTTGGTGCAAATTTTCATTTAGAGTTTATTCATGCAGGTAAGTAAATATTTCATAGAATCATTTAGGTTGGAAAAGACACTTAGGATCATCAAGTCCAATTTAAGCCCTTTCTTTGCTGTAAAACAAAAATATCAAAGCTGTGAAGATTTGTTGAAATTCTTAAGTGATGGAAAGCATGGCAATAAAATTTGAGGGACTTTTAAAATACAAGCAAGCAGCATTGCTTATGTTGAGATGGTTCTTCAGACTTTTTGTGAAAAGTAATTAATCTCGCCTAATATGTAGTAGATTTTTTTCCCTCTACCTCTGTGGCTCCTCATAGTCAAAGGACAAACTGAATTAGCTCAGTAAGAAAGACTTATCTGAGCTTGCAACATCTCAGAATTTGTACCCAGAGAAGGCTTTTGGTTTCCAGCTGCTTAATCATTTCAACAGTTGACTCAGTTCAGTACCTGTTTAAGAATGGTTGTGTTATGGCTTTTTTTTTTGGTCTTGAGTGCTTTTCTGCACTCCAAAACCCTTTTTAACTTCATGTTTGATAGTTTATTTAGCACTTAAAGACATGATTTTATTCTATTTTCCTTGCATTTTAAATTCCTTTTTTTCTAATGTTCAAGGGTGCATACACTAGCAACAGGAAGTTAAGATAGCATAAGTACAAAACACCCTGGACACATTCAGGTTTCTGATTGCTATCAGCTGTCAAATTGCTTAAATACACATCACTTTTGTCATTTTTTGCTGAGACAGAAACCCTGGCAATGAGCTGTGTTCAGACACAAGTGAACAGGTGAGTCTGACTCGCCTTCTCTTAGAAACAGATCAAATCAGTGACTTCAAAACAACATTTCCTGCCTGCTGATCCCTAAATGTGATTAAGATTGATTTGAATCAGTTAGACTAAATTGGGCCCACCCTGAGCACCTTTGGCAGTACTTTTTTATACATCTGGCCAGATGTTTCCTGTTGCCATGGCAGTGCTAGGGGACAGACTGGAGATCTGCGGGCTGGGCAAGAAGCAGAGCACCAAGAGGCTCCTGGCTCTTGCTGAACTGATGGTCCAAGACCTGTGGCACTTCTTTTCCAACCAGAATGGACTAGAGAGCCTGAGAAGGGATTGCTGATGATGGTGAGGTTTTCCTTCTTCCCTGAGCAGGGGTGGGCATGTGGATCACCTGATCCCAAACACTTTGAGCAGCTACTCTTGTATTTGTGGGGTGCCCTGTGGCAGGAAGGAATGATGGACCTCACTCCATGTTCTCAGAAGGCTAATTCATTATTTTATTATACTATAATATATTAAAGAATACTATACTAAAGAATACAGAAAGGATACTTACAGAATGCTAAAAAGATAATAATGAAAACTCGTGACTCTTTCTAGAGTCCCAACACAGCTTGGCCCTGATTGGCCAAAGAGTGAAAACAACTCACACCAAAATCCAACAAAACAATCACCTGTGGATAAACAATCTCCAAACACATTCCAAAGGGGCAAAACATGGGAGAAGCAAATGAGATAAGAATTGTTTTCCTTTTCTCTGAGGCTTCTCAGCTTCCCAGGAGAAAATCCTGGGCGAAGGGATTTTTCAGAAAATATGAATGTGACACAGCTACTGCAGCCAGCTGCCTTCCAGAGTCATGGAACACTCCAGCCCAAAGGGGAGGGAAGTAAGGGAGACAATGAAATTTGTGGTCAACAAGTGCAAGTTAACCCTGCTTTGGACACCAAAATCAAGGTCATGTTTCAGCCTGAAGGTGGGAATTGCTTTTGTCCTGGCTATTGCAAGTCCCAGATTTGATACCTTAATGTCAGGTAATAAAATGTTGCCATGTCTTTTTTTGCTTTTTCCTTCTTCCTCCTTCTGGTTAAGGTCTCTTCCACCTTAGAAGAGAAGCCACAAAAGCTCTGATCTTATAAATGCAGGAAAATCCAGACATGCTGAGCTCACAGCAGAATCTGTTGATTTCTTTCTCTTAGCATTTCTCTGTCTTCTGCAGTGGACTAGGAAGCTCCAGATCACCACAGCTGCATCTTTGTGTGGACAATCAACACTAGTGCAATTGCTTCCTGGGCATTTCTCTTGATGGAAAAGCTGAATGTGTTTCTTTTTGCTTGTAACTACCTTGCTTGTACTAACACATCTCTGCAGATGTGCTCTGAATGGAAGGTTTTATCACATCCAGATGAAGAAAAACAACAACCAGCTCCCTGAACCAGTCCCCAGTGCCAGCAATCCCTAAATTATCACAGTGTAATTTGGGAGGATGATTTAGGATTTGGTATGAGCAGCTGGACACAAATGAAGGTGGCTGTAGCTGCTGAGGAAAACATCCCTGTACTGCTCCACAGAGTGAGAGGGGTCACTCTTGTCATCCAGTGCAGCCTTGAGGAAAACTTTTGCCAGTGTGGAGTTCCACAAAGTCTAGAGTTGCGTTTAAAAATGTTTTGCTGCACTCAGAGTGGAGCTGCAGCCTAATGGAGGTGCTGTAGGGTATAATGCTGTGCATGAAGCAGCCATGCACTCTGAGCTTGTCTGAGCAGACTTGAGACATCAGCCTGACCTCCTTGTCTCAGACCTTCAGAAGACAGGTTTTCTAAAGCCACAGCAGCTGCCCTGCCCAGCAGAAGAGGCCAAGACTGAAGAGCCTGAAGAGGCATTCCAAAAGTCACCAAGGGTTTAATTACAAGTCAGGTTGCATTCTGAATATGCAAAACTCGAGTCTAAACCCCCTGGAGCACGTTTAGGGCATGCAGATGTGCACAGGGCAGAGCCCTGCCCCTGTTATCAGATCCAGCAATCCCTTTGCCTATGTAGGACATGTCTGTGTGCCAGCACACGTCTGCAGCTGCAGGTAAATGTGTCAGAGCTCACAAATGCTGCAGAACCTGTGCAGAAGGGCTGTTCCCACTTCAGGCTCTGTGATTTCAGGATCACTGCAGGCAGAGCACCTGCCTGTCTTTACCTGTCCCTGTGCCTGTGTCCCATGTGTGAGTGGGAACTGATTCCCAAACCTTGCTGGTGGTCAATTCCTAGAATGAGACAAAGATTCACCCTCTGCCCTTGTTGATCAGAGCTTAAAGGCAAGAGAGCTCTGATCTCTTGGGGACAGTGGCCTCATCTGGTGCTTTCTTTTTGGTGGTAAATATTTGTGTTTCAAAACAAAGCTTTAGTTGTTGAACATCCTAAAACTTTTAATTTCTTTCTGAACATCCTAATTAACTTTTAATTAATTGCGTCTGCTGCCTTCTTTGCTGTGAGATGGTTGATCCAGTCAGTAAAACATGTCACTTTGAAGCAAATTAGGAGACAAGAGACAGTTATATTTACTGAAATAGGTTCTGAGGCAGATAATGCAGCCTCATCCAAATCCTAGATGTACATAGGAGCTACTGCCTTGCAGTGAGCAGCTGATTAAATGCTGCCTGTGTGGCAACAGTGGTTAAACTCTTCTCAATAATATTCAGGAATATAGGTAGAGATGTTCTATAATGCAACTCCAAAATTAAATTTCTGGTACAGTTTCCCCTTCACCCATTTTGTACATCAGTTATGGAGCACACCATACCTCTGTTCTTTGTCAAAACATGTGGATAACAGAGAAGTTGTGTCTGCAGTGACAGTGGGCATGGCAGTGGGTTAGGAGATGAAAGTATTGGGTATCAGTGCTAGCCAGAAACAAAAGTAGTGGTTTGGTTGTTAAACTTGATGTGTTTAAGTCACTAGATCTGTATCCTTGTGAAGGAGAATTGTCTAAAGGCTGTGGAAAATAAGTTGACTGTGACACAGACTCTTTGGTCTGATATGTGACTCTCCAAGGTGATCCCATAAAGCAAGTGATTCAACTCACTGCATGGCTTTGAATCAAGGCCTTCAGAAACAAGAAAAAGGTTCCAAAAGCCTCTGTGTTTTACTTGGGTCCCATTAAGCTGCTGCTTCCATGTATTGTGTTCCTGGCAAAAAAATATTTCTATGTAAAAAGAAGTGTTTTGTCCAACCTTCCTGCCCTCCTGTCCAGCCTTGCAGCACAAAGCCAGACATTGTGAGTATGCTTGCAGAGGTAAGTGATAACTTCACACACACAGATTGGAAGAATTGCTGCAAAAATCACACAAGAATGTACATTAAAAGTGGGTGAGACAATGCAGAAGGTGGTTCAGGCTTGGTTTGGTAGGAGTTGGTCTGGCTGCAGTGCCAGAGCATCTTGTCTCTGATAGGACATTTCTTAGAGCAGGTAGGGGCTGGGTTGGTTCCCAGCCTCTCTGAACATTACCTGGATGTCTTTGGCAACCATCTGCTCCTCAAAGTCCTTGCTCTGCAGGTGTTTATAGCATGGAATTTGTGTGTGTAGCTTCTGCTGGAACTGTGGGCTGTGTGGAGTGGCTGGGATAGCTCTGCAAGGTGAGGCACAGCGACAGCTCCAGTCAGAGCCAGGCTGTGGGAACATGATGCTGAACGACCTCCTTGGCCTTTGGGGCTGCTCTCTTGCTCTTGCAGGCATCTGTGCCATGCAGACCCTCTGAGGGTGCTCACAATTCACTGGATATTTTCCTTCAACCCCAACTGCTGAAAGGCCTTCCCAGAGACCTCCTTCTCCAGCAGCTGAACTGCTTAA
Source organism: Melospiza georgiana (assembly GCF_028018845.1). Taxonomy (NCBI): domain Eukaryota; kingdom Metazoa; phylum Chordata; class Aves; order Passeriformes; family Passerellidae; genus Melospiza; species Melospiza georgiana. Next base: position 21,417,893 of record NC_080439.1, on the reverse strand, counting down.
TATTGAGCAGAAGCTGTTCACAATTAAATTCTCTCTGTGTTCTCGCTGATGTGGCTTCTCCAGGGTTTGTTCCCACTTGACATGTTAATAAATACATCCTTGTGGTCCCCTGGTTTTACTAAAGGAGTGCTCCAAGCTGTTTTGGTCACCCCACCAAAGGGACAGGAGCTGTGGTGTGGAGCCTGGAACACTGTCATGCCAGGAGCAGCAACACTGGAAACTGTGTTTTGGGGGGATAAAAACTGCTTTTTGCAGTGTTGTTTGTCATTCCTCTGCCACAGGTGTCTTCCCACTATAGATCAAGTCCCTAAGCATAAACATTCTATGGAAAAAAGGGCTCTGATTACACTGACAGCACCTTGGATTGTAACACCCTCTCCTTTTCTGGTCACCTGAGCACTGTATGCTGTGGTTTCATCTGTTTTTACTTATTGAGGCATCTTCCAGCATGAAACTGTATTTTTAATACAAATGTGTCAATAATACAGGTAGAATACCATGCACTGTTGGGTGGGGGTTCTGTAATACAAAGTCTGTTTTTTTATGCACAACCCCCTCATGCTTTTAGGTTTTGTGTCTTTGCTGCAGGGTGGAAGTTGAGGGGGTGCTGCATGCTGTGACAGTTGGGCAGGGAACACATGTGGGATGAGATTGGCACTCTCAGGGAGCTGGGAAGCACTGTGGTACTTGCATATTTGCCAGATTTCTGGGGGAAAAAAATTATCATTAGTTAAGCAATACTGATATTTAAACATTCCTCCTCATTTCATAGCCCCACTGAATAGGAACAGTTTAGATAGGGCCCCTGTGTCAAGCTGTCAGCTGCTGCAGGAAGCTAAGGCATAATTTTTAATTTTTTCAGCCATCAAGGTGGCAAAGGCAAAAATACAATTTTCCAAGACACAATCTGGCCCACTGTGCAGGGAATAGGTGGGTTTAGGGTAGGCAGTAGCACAGAGTATTGATTTCAGCTTCTGTGGGGCAGGCCTTTGTCTGTATTTAAATTTTAGTAAGGCTGGTGGGTAAAATCAGATTTCTGAGAGAACCTTGGAGCAAAACATGTGGTGCTGGAGCTGCACAGTCACTATTGGCATCTTACCCTGACCCCACTGAGCTGAGCTGGGGTCCCAGCTGGATCACTGCTTGTACCTCTCCTTAACCCTGCTCCTTTCCCCAAAAAAGCCAGCTCAGACAGAAAATCTGAAGGGTGTGAGGTACCTCAGCCCTTTCCCAGGACAGCAAAGCAGGCTCCAGCAATGCAGGTAACAGCAGCCAACATGCTTTGTGCTAATCTGTGCTGGGTGCTGGCCAGAATGTTCAGCGCGTCACATAAAGAGGCTTTTTCCATGCAGTTCATTTGTTCCTTTTTATCCCTTGATTTGGAGAGATAAAGACCAGCTTTGATGCATGTTGTACTGAAGGGATTTTTGTGCTCTACACCTCGGAGAGGTGTTTTTTCTTGCTTCTGTCTTTTCTTGAAGGCAACAAGATGACAACAGCTACATCTCACTTCTGACCTCCTTTCAGAAAATTGTGTTTCAATAACCAGTTGCTAATATACAAACTGCTGCTGGGGACAGTTCCCACTGAGCTGAGCTGATCTGGGAGAACAGTGACATGAATATGGTAATTATAGCAGTTATGATAGGCTATAGATAAAAGCTAAGGTATAGATTGGTTCTGCTGTATTAAGATGCCACTGAGCTGAGCTGAGCTGGGGTCCCAGCTGGATCACAGCATGTACCTCTCCTTAACCCTGCTCCTTTCCCCAAAAATGTCAGCTCAGACAGAAAATCTGAAGGGTGTGAGGTACCTCAGCCCTTTCCCAGGACAGCAAAGCAGGCTCCAGCAATGCAGGTAACAGCAGCCAACATGCTTTGTGTTAATCTGTGCTGGGTGCTGGCCAGAATGTTCAGCACGTCACATAAAGAGGCTTTTTTCATGCAGTTCATTTGTTCCTTTTTATCCCTTGATTTGGAGGGATAAAGACCAGCACTGGTGCATGTTGTACTGAAGGGATTTTTGTGCTGAACACCTTGGAGGAGTGTACTTTTTTCTGTCTTTTCTTGCAGGCAACAAGATGACAACAGTTACATCTAACTTCTGACCTCCTTTAGGAAAAATTGTGTTTCAGACATGCCCAATGCCCAGTTGCTAATATACAAACTGCTATTGGGGAGAATTTGTGCTTGGTCTGGTAAAAATTCTTGGCTGCAGGAAACTTCTATTGTTAAAACTTCTTTTGTTTCAAATTGTAACACAGAAAGCCAATGTTTGCATGTGGTTTATTGAAATGGACATGGAAGAAAGCTGAACATTGTGGCATCAATATGATAATGTTGCAACAAGAAGTTAACGTTGAAATTAATTTATAAATATATTGGAACTCGCTGACATGTTTGTCATAACACATTGAGATAAAGTGGGCAAGTTCCTGCAATACACTTCATTCTGGATAGACTATTTCCTATCAACAAAGCCACTTCATTTTTTTAAACCAGACTACTCAGAGTTCAGGGGAATTGCAAGCACTGCTTGCCTTAGCCCTGAGCTGTGGCTCTCTATGAAAGAGCTGAAATGAGTGATGTGGGACTCCAGGCAGCTCTTCAAAATGCAGTTTATTGTATACAAAATGCAGTTTATTCCATCCAAGATGTTACAGCAGTCCAGGGTCATGGGTGACAGAGCTGTGCCTACAGCTGTCAGCTCCAGCTGCAGGCAGGCCTGGAGACCCTTTGGTTTTGGTTACAATGCTTTATATACTTTTCTTTTGGTTACAATGCATTATAGACTTTTCTTTGCTGAGCATCTTAATACAGTAGAACCAATCTATTCCTTAACTATTATCTATAGCCTGTCATAACTACTGTAATTACCATATTCATGCTACTGTTCTCCAATCACTAAAAGTCAGTACATTACACTTTAAGCTAGAAATTGTTTTTCAGTTTTCTTGCAATGGAAAATTCTGAGACCTTTTTTCTACTTGCCACATTTGCTGACTTCTTTGCCTGTGCTTTCTGCTTGGTAAAAACATCTTGTTTGAGGTGAGTTTATCCTTTTCTCTAAGCCATAAAAACCCCTTCTAACTAACACACCCTTTGCCTCCTTGGTTATCCAGTAAATGGATTCTTTTCTTTTATATCAAAACTTGCTTTCATTTCTATTCCTTTTTCAGATTCTACATTCAAAAATCTTTCTGCTAAGCATCCATATCTGTGACACTTGTCAAACTTTCATCCTTCCCAACATCTCCATGTTAATCATAAAATCATTGTAGAATTACAGAATGGTTTGGGTCGGAAGGGACCTTACAGATCATATACTGGGGGTTGAAACCCCCTGCATGGGCAGGGACATAGCCCAAAATGATGGCAGGGATTGAAGTGTAGGATTAACCCACGGCTGAATATGACAGAGCACAATTCCCCCACTTGGCTGCGGTGTGAAAGGACTGGCCAGCATCAACTCTGCAGGAGCTGCTGTGGGAATCCAGCAGGAATTATCCCTGCCTCAGCAGTGCATCCATCCCCTTCCGTTTGATCAGAAATGATGCTCGCAGCCTCGCCCCGAGCCTGGAGCCAAGCCCAGAACAGCAGCGAGCCTCCTTAAGAGAGACGAGAGGGGAGGAGAGAGCTCTCCCTCTGGGCACAGCAACCCCACCTCCCGCTTATTTCATCTTCCTTACAAGGCTAAAGCCAGAAGCTTTCCTCGGCGCCCGGTCCCTTAAAAGCAGGAGAACAAGCCCAAGGATCCCGGGATGTGCTGCTGACAGAGCCCCGTGGAAAGCGCAGCAGAGGAGGGTGACAGTCACCTGGGAATCCCAAACCAGTGATGCAGATCTTCTAAAGCAGCACGAAAGCAAACCCAAAAAGAAATCACTGAGGGTGGGAAAAGTGCAACATGAGAGGTAAATATGTTTTTTTTCTTGGGGAAATTGGGATAGCTGGCTGTGTTTTGTTTGAAAATTGTCATTGTAAGTAGGTGTGTGAAACTGAAATGCAGACTGAAAAATGCATTTATTAACCTCTGAATAAAGACTGGTCTGACTCTGACTTCAGAAGCAGCACTGGGTTAAAAACTCAGATCAGCAGATGAATTCAGGTGCCTCTGAAGAAATTTTCACATTTCCCTTAAGGCATTCACAGCTTAAACCTTTTCAAAAATCTACATTTCTGTTTTGCTTTCTCTGCTATTGCTAGATGTTTTCAAGTAGTAGTATGCACGTTGTTTTGGGGGAAAAGCATGGCACAACCAAAACCTAAACCAAGAATGTGTCTCAGAATAAGTGTCTCCATCAAGGCATTTCCAATGCTCCCATAGCCTTGTTCTTGCAACAGTGCCATTTCTTCAGAAAGATCCATGACCTACTGAGCTGGAATGTCTGTTGACATCTGGTTGAGGTTACTGGAACTGGTATTTGGGGTTCTTTTTTTTTTTTTTTTTTTCCAGTTTAATTGAAACAAGCTGAGATTGTCAGCACATTGTATGAAGTGTTTCCATGCTCTGACTGTCTAGTCTGTCTGATGGGTAATTCTAGAACTGCCAAATCTGAATGGGAAAAGAGGAAACACCTCGAGAGTTCCAAACTGCAGCCTTTCTGTGGACCATGCTTCCAGGGATAGTCAGTGGCTGAGAGATGCAAGGATGCAAGACTTTTCCCCCCTGTCTGTAAGGTGGACCCAGAGAAATGTTTTGCGAATGTGATGCTGTTGACTTGGGCTGTGTTCCTGAACTCCTGATTTACATCTTTGCAATGCTAGAGGACTCACAGATGCTTTTATTTACCAGCTAAAACGAAAAGGTGGGCTGTGGAGAAGAGCTGCTGGGATCTCTGACAGACCTTGAGGACATCTCCTGGTGGACAGATTCTCCTGTGGCTCAGCCTTGCAGTCTGTGCGTGCAGTCCAGGATGGAGGTGCTGCGTCGTTCCTCAGTCTTTGCTGCAGAGGTGATGGAGGTTTTTGACAGGTCTCCCACTGACAAAGAGCTTGTGTCCCAAGCCAAGGCTCTGTGCAGAGACTACATCAACTCCAGGCTGATCCAGGCCGGCGTGAGCTGGAGCAAACCCGAGCACAACGCGCCGGTGCCCGGGGGGAAGCTGGCCGAGGTCTCCACCATACTGCTGCGGCTTGGTGAGTGCTGGCAGGGGGAGCCCAGCTGGGATGGAGGCATTTGCACCACACTGAGGTTCTGCAGGAGGCTTTTGGGCCAGCAGAAGTTCTGGGCACAGGCAATGCTCTGACCAGCACCAGGCCAGCTGGTGTCCAGCCACCTGCCAACAATGCTGATCCTCAGCCCTTTCCTGAGCAGTGCAACAAGCAGCACCAGTTTCTTCCTTCATGACAGTGCAGAGAAGCCTGTGGAGGTGGCAGCTGGGGTATTTTCTAGCCCACCTGCACACAGAGGCTCTGGTGGGCCAGCAGAGGTGCTGGGCACAGGCAATGCTGTTGGAGGTCACAGGGAGGGAGACTCCATCAGCTCAGTGAGGCTTAGCAGCTAATTAGTGCAATTAATGAGTCAGACATGGTAAAACCTAATGGTATGAGGCAAATGAGGCAGCCCAGGCCAAGGTGCTGTGTCTGCCATAGGCCTGGTTTATCTGACCTTGTATTTCCTCTGGCCAAGGCCTTGGCAGGTGCCCTTTGACCACTGCAATAAAGAGGTTTTTCTTCTCTGCTTTTGGTTTTGGTGATCTTCCCTAAACAGCTCCCTTGCCTGAGTCTCCTCAGTCTCTTGGAGCACTGCTCAGCATGGGGTTTCTATGAAGTTGCCTTTTTCTGAGGACCTCCAAGAGCTCAAAGTCACAAAGCAGTGTAAGAAAGCCCAGCAGCAAACTGATTCTATGGGCACAGGTCTCCAGCTGGGTACCAGTTCCCACAGCACTTAGAGCAGCCCTTCTCAGCTGGGTGTTTTTGCAGTGTTTTCTCCAGAGGGAGTGACTTAATTGCCACAATACATCTGGCATCTTATAGGGCACTGCTGCTGCTGGACTTGGGCTTCAGCAGTAGCTCACCCAGCTTTCATTTGGGGGTAGATGCTCAGAAAATGTGTTATTGGACACTTTATAAAAGCTGATTTCATGACAGTGTGTTAATTTTCCTTTCTCTACCTTGGTTATTCAGCAACACCTGAGTTTTCTTGCTTTTAGCTGGAGCAGGAAGGAGTTGGCTGATGTTGTGTGGCACCTTCATAGCACAGCAACAATGGGGGCTTCAGGGAGAGCAATTTGAAGGTTATGCCTGGTGACATGAAGAAAATCTTTAGAGTTTGTACCAGGAGCACCTTTTAAATGTTAACAGTTGCCTGGCCTTTTGCTTTGGGTTGTGTAGCATCCTGTGTGCTCAAGTTGGCTCAAAATCCTGTTTGTCATTTGGGAACCCAACACCTTTATACTTGGAAGCTGCTCCCAACATCCCTCTTTGCCTGCAGGCTGGTATATTAGCTCACATCTGGCTGGAAACTACCACCAGCATTTGCATCTGATTTAATGACATCAGAGTTCAAACAGGTCTGGTGAAGTCAGCATTAGCTGGGCCTAACAAAGACAGGACCAGGGCTAGTGTTCCCACTTTCTCCCCTTTCTACCAGTTTGATATTATCCTAAGTTTCTTCTTAAGGCATAGCTGGGTTTGTTTTAAAGGACTTCTTTTTCTTAATTCATTCTTTTTCACGTTTTCTCTTCTACGCTGATTTTACTTCTGCTTTTGTTTCCAGTGGTTGCTTGGTTTTGGGGGGAATTTTCTTGTTCTTCTGCCAATCCCTCTGTCTGTTTGTACTTCCTTTCTTCTCCGCCTGCGTTGGGGGTTGAGATTTCTGTGCTTTCAACCCAAAATTCTGTGGGTGGCCAGGAACACGTTGAAGGGCAGGCAGGTGGCTCTGTGGATCTGAAGGCGTCTCCTGGATTGTCCAGATGGGAAGATTTGGCTGGTAGTCCCAGGAACCTGGTGCCTTCTCTGACCCAATTTGTTTGGAGAGCACCATGAAAGCAGAAAGGTGAGCAGTGCTCCCCATTAGGATGAAGAACAGTTTCCATCCTGTTCCTTTGGAAACTTTACTTGTCACGTGGCCCTTCCCTTTCTTTTCCCCTTTTCTGCTCTGACCAGCACCAGGCCAGCTGGTGTCCAGCCACCTGCCAGCAATGCTGATCCTCAGCCCTTTCCTGAGCAGTGCAACAAGCAGCACCAGTTTCTTCCTTCATGACAGTGCAGAGAAGCCTGTGGAGATGGAAGCTGGGGTATTTCCTAGCCCACCTGCACACAGAGGCTCTGGTGGGCCAGCAGAGGTGCTGGGCACAGGCAATGCTGTTGGAGGTCACAGGGAGGGAGACTCCATCAGCTCAGTGAGGCTTAGCAGCTAATTAGTGCAATTAGTGAGTCAGACATGGTAAAACCTAATGGTATGAGGCAAATGAGGCAGCCCAGGCCAAGGTGCTGTGTCTGTCATAGGCCTGGTTTATCTGACCTTGTATTTCCTCTGGCCAAGGCTAGGGAGGTGCCCTTTGACCACTGCAATAAAGAGGTTTTTCTTCTCTGCTTTTGGTTTTGGTGATCTTCCCTAAACAGCTCTGAGTTTCCTCAGTCTCTTGGAGTGCTGCTCAGCACGGGGTTTCTATGAAGTTGCCTTTTTCTGAGGACCTCCAAGAGCTGAAAATCACAAAGCAGTGTAAGAAAGCCCAGCAGCAAACTGATTCTATGGGCACAGGTCTCCAGCTGGGTACCAGCTGTTCTCACAGCACTTAGAGCAGCCCTTCTCAGCTGGGTGTTTTTGCAGGGTTTTCTCCAGAGGGAGTGACTTGATTGCCACAATGCATCTGGCATCTTCTAGGGCACTGCTACTGCTGGGCTTGGGCTTCAGCTGGTTTATCTGAACTTGTATTTCCTCTGGCCAAGGCCTAGGGAGGTGCCCTTTGACCACTGCCATGAGCTTCTGCACATGGAAGCTGCCACTGCTGCCCGGCAAATTCCTCCATGAGCACTGGAGAAAGGAGGAGAGGCCCCCAGATGGCTCTAAATGTTGCAAATCAGAACAAGGGCACTGGAGACCAGCACCAACGTGGAGGTCCTGGTGCTGCTGGGCAGGGAGGCTCTCCAAGCTTGGGAATGCTTTCCTGTGCTTTCCTTCCCTGGATGCTGCTGCCTGCCCTGTGCCTTGCTGCAGAACAGGGCATGTGTGCCTCCAACCAAACCCTGATCTCATCTGGGGCCTCCAGGAGCTGCTCGTTGGGAGCTGGAGCAGTGGCAGCTGCCAAGTGCTGATCCCAGGCTCCTGGGCCCAGCTAAGCAGGGCTATCCCCATTTCCTGACATTTTCCAGGAAGCCTGGGAGGAGAAAACAGCTGTTGGTAGTCCAAGTAAGGTTTCCTCTTATCAGGGCTGACCATGTGTTGGCAGGTTTCCTCTTTCTGTCAAACAGGGGACACTCCCTTACTCAGAAAGGGCTGGGAGAGCTCAGCTGTGGAATTCTGCAGAGCTGGGGTTTGCCTTTGTGCTGAGTGCCAGATAAATGAATTAAGGATCAGTAGCTAATGGCTCTGTGAAAAGGTCCTGATGGCAGTGAGATCTTCTTTTTTATCTCTCACATAAATGAAATTTTGAAGAAGATCAGTTGCCCCCTGGCTGGGCCAAGTCACTTGGGTCTTACAGTGGGATATAAAGTTGTTGGGATACCTCTTCCTCTTCTCAGAGCACCCCTGTGCAGGAGAAGAACACAGTGTGTCCTAAATCCAAGCCAAAAAGGGCTCTCTGTGCACAAAGGGGCTTGGTCCCATGGGGTGTTTGCAGTGTCATGCTCCTACAGCAGCTGTGCAACCTTCATTAAATATCCATGAACCCCTACAGAGAGAGAAATCCCTTGGAAACTGGGCTTTATTAATTCTACTACTCAAAAACTTATTTATTTTGCTACACAAGGAAAAGCTTTACTGTTGTTTCCCAGGCCCCATAGCTCAGTCCTTTCGGAGGAGGCTCTCTGCTTGTCCTTGGTGTTTTTGTTTTGTTCTTCAAGCTGGCCTGACACCTCCTGCCATTTCCCAGCTGGGCAGAAAGGTGAAAACACATCTCTGTGTGTGTCAGGTACCTTGCTGCTGAGCAGTCAGCCATGCAGATGAACTTCTCTTTAACCATTTGAAGGAGAGAAAGAACTCCAGATTGACTCTCAAGTGAGCACAAAATAGCTGGCAGTCTCTTTGTTTAATTAATGCTGTGCAGCTCTGGGTGGATCCTTGGCTCTCATCAGCCTTCAGCATTCTTGAGTCACTCTCTTGCACTGGAGGCATTTCTGTACAAGCCTGATGGGGTGCTGAGGAAGGGCGTAGCTCCCAATGGATGTACATGTGTCACCATGATATTTTCTGAAAAATCCTTTCCCTAGGATTTCTTCTCCTGGGAAAAGGAGAAGCCTCATCTCCATGCTTTGCTGCTCTGGAATGTGGTCTGGATATTGTTTATCCAAACATGTGAATTGTTTTTTTAATTAATGACCAATCACCATCAGCTGTGTTGGACTCTGAGGAGTCAGTCACGAGCTTTCATTATCGTTCTTATTTAGCCTCTCTCTTTCTTTAGTATAGTTTTGGATAATATAATATAATATAATATAATATAATATAATATAATATAATATAATATAATATAATATAATATAATATAATATAATATAATATAATATAATATAATATAATATAATATAATATAATATAATAATATAAGCCTTTTGAGAACACGGAGTCAAATCTCATCTCTCACCTCATCCTGGGGACCTCACAACATCACATTCATGCTTCCTTCTCACTTCTGAAATAAAATGACATGGATTTGCTTATCTGGGGCCTGTCTCCTGTGTTGGAGGAAAGGCAGGCAGCCAGCCTGGGAACAGCATTTATATCAGGGATTATTGCAGCCACACCACTGGTTCAGGGCCCCTGCCTGTCCCTGCTCCCTTTAGGAGTCCCAGGGTGCAGATGTATGGGAGTAGCATTCCCTGCTGGGGAATAATTAGCATTGACTCCATGGTTGCAGAAGGCTGACAATTGCTTTATTGTACTTCATTATATGATACTGTGAAAAATGCCAATCACTTGTTTTTAAAATTTTAAAAGTTTAATAGTATTTAAATGGTTATAAAAATAGTAATATAATTAGAGTAATAATAATTTGGACTATTTGGATTTAGGACCACATGAGACAATAGAAACAAAGAGTTACAGACAGTCCAGGTACCTCTTTCTGGGCAAAATAAACCCGAAAAAGGACACCTGTTAACAGAGGATTAGCCCTTAAAAACAATAACCTGTTGCATATTCATACACCTCATACATGATGCATAAATTCCATTCAAACACAGGATTCTGTCTGGTCACTGTCAGCTTCTTCCTCTTAATCCTGACGGTGTCTTCAGGGCTGAGCAAGGCAGGAAGAAGTTTGTTTCTTCTGATAATGGAGCAATAAATTCTCTTTCTCTGAAATATTTAGGTGTCCTGTGGCTGCTGTCTCACTGGGCATACCTCATTCCTCTCTTAAAAAAAAAATCTTACATAGCATAGTTTCTATTTTAATCTTTTGTTTAACACACTATTTAACACACTATTTAAGAGAATTAATACAGCATAACTTTCTAACATAACACATAGAATATTCATTTTAATATTTGCAAAAAGGCAATCATAAAATACATCCACAATAAAATAAAATAAAATACATTCACACATTTTTCACAATACTATACTATTCAGAAAAACCCATTGCCCTTGCCAGACAGTCACAACGCCCGTGGATCCAATTGGTCAATGAATCCAAAACACCACCACCAGAGTGCAATTAAGAAATCACCCTTTGGTAAACAAATCTCCTTAACGCATTCCACATGTGCATAACAACAGGTGCAGCAAGTGGAGATAAGAATTGTTCCTCATTCTTTTCTCTGAGCTTTCTCACAGCTCCCCAGGAAAACCCTGGGAGAGAGCTGTGTCTCTGTCTGTTCAGAGGATTTGTGATTTCCACGCAGATGGGAGGAAATTGCTTCTGAGCAACCCTAAGCACTCCTGTGCCTGCCTAAACTCAGGTGGAGCTGGGCTTTATGGGGTATCAGTTGTGGGTTTTTCTGGGTCTGGATTGAAGCTACTTGAGACAGTAATTCATGTTGGGACTCAGATGTTTATTATTTCTTATCAGTAAAACAGTCTCACTGCTGTGAGTTCAGCAGCTTTTCATTAGAAGGTACAAAATTGCCAACAATCTCTTGTTCCAAGGTCTTTTAAGACTAAACTATCCAATTAAGAACTGACACCTGGATTATTTTCCCTTTTAACCCAATAACTGATCCCACAGAGCCTGCAATGCAGATTTTCTGCCCAATCATAAAATGCCACCCAAACCCATGGAGAAGGAGGAAGAAGAAGCATGAAGAAGAAACCCGGGACAACACCCTGTGCCCTCCATCTTGCTTCCATCCACAACGCACAAAAATCCCAAAACCTCAATTTCTAACCCAGTGATACACCTGCACTACTCTATAATCTATTCCACACTTTTGTGGATTCTGGTCTATCTTGAAGTCTGAGAAACTTTCTCCATGAATGAGGGTCAAAGCCAGTGCTCCCCTGGGGGTCAGGGCACTCCAGAGCAGACAGAAATATTCCCTGTGGTGCCCTGGATTTCCACAGGGCTTCACACTCTTTGCCTGGTGGCATCCCTGGAGTGAGACCAGCTGTCACTCCTCCATGGTGGGAGCAGGGCTTGGTGCTATCTCCTTGGCTGTTAGTTGGCAGGGGATGAGCTGGATCCCATTCACCTGATGGCATCCCTGGACTCCTCCAGGGTGGGAGCAGGGCCTGGTGCTGTGCCCAGCTGACCCTGCTGTGTTTTGGCAGGGGATGAGCTGGAGTACATCCGTCCCAACGTGTACCGGAACGTGGCGCGGCAGCTGAACATCTCGCTGCACTCCGAGTCCGTGGTGTCCGACGCCTTCCTGGCCGTGGCCACGCAGATCTTCACTGCAGGTATGGTGCCCACACGCACACACAGAGCAGCAGGGATGGAGCCAGCTCCTGTGGGGAATGGGTTTGTGGGGAGTTCTCACATAGTATGTGTTTGTGTCTGAATTTGAGACAAGGAATTGCCTTCTAAATGTTGGTTTGGAAATGGCGTGGAATAGGGGAGATATTGTTGAGAGAGAAATAGAGCTAAATTTTTTTAAAAAATAGCCTTACAAATAAGACTAACTAAAACTTTGAAAGATGCATTCTAGTGGGACCCATGAGGGGTAGTTTTAGATGATTGGTTGTAAGGCATGATGTGGTAAAAATCTGATAAGCTAAAAACCACTTATGATATACCGTAATTAGGAGACAGTTGGCTTCTGATTGTGACGATGTGAATGATAACATCTGTATTGTCTCACCCTTCTCATGAGACTGAAAATGGAATTAAAGTTTTTCAAGCACCTCTCAGTTGCCCCATCTCTGAGTCAAGGAAAGGGTATTATTCAACACCTCTTGGAGAAGGCACAGCCTGCAAGGTGGGGCTTGCTTTCTGAAAGGGCTGTGGGCAGTTTGGCACTGTGCCCTTCTTTAATGATTTAATGAGAGCTCCTCTCTGCTGTCTTCTGGCAGGGAAACGTCTTGGGCTGTCATATCCTCCCAGTAGGTTCTGCCTCATTCTAGAAGGCACCTCCTGCCCTTCCTCGTTAGGAGGTGGTTGTTGCCTCATTGCAGAGGGAGGTCACTCATTCCAAGCTTCTTTGCTCACCTTTGGCAGCTGCAGGAGATTGATTGTTTGGGAGTCTCCCTTGTTCCAGCTCAGGCTGATGATGCTGGGAGCCAGAATCAGCTCATCACAGAGAGCTCCTCTCCTCCTGGCTTCCCTTCCCACAGCAACACCCAGAGATGCAATGCAACCTTTTCCTTTCTTGTATTGGGGAAGCCCTGCTCCTTAAGGCTGTTCCAGATGCGCAGGTGCTTTGAGCTTTCTCTCTGCTTAGATGTGAGTGTGCTGCTGCTGCTGTTAGACTGGTTCCAGAGATGATGGTCAAAAGCAAAAATAAGCCCGGTGCTGCATTCAGCTTTTCCTGGAAACAATCCCTGCTCACAACTGGAAAAGCAGCCTGTGGGAGTTGAGGGAAGAGAAGCCTTTCAGAGGGATTTATGTCAGGCAGGTTCTGACATGGTTATAGGTTTTCTGCAGTGTCTTGTTGTGTTTGTGGAAGGGATGGTAGATGTTAAAGATTGGAAACAAAACCAAAAAAAGGGGAAAAAAGCCCAAAGAAAGCAACTTGCTGGCAGCATGAAACCACTGAAACCAGTGACAATAGCATGGAGGTGTCACAGGATGCAGGGACTCCTGTCACTTTGGCAGTACTTGCTACAGGATAGAAATTCAGGTTTCAGTTGTACTTTCAAATAGGCTACCTCACTCAAAACCTTTTAATCCTCACAAAGAACTTTGTTAATAACTGCTTTATCTGGCAACACTGACGCTCTGGAGAAGCCCTGGCATGCAGAAGGTCTGAAGCCCTGAGAGCACAGATCCTCTCCAGATGGCAAAATAGATCTCACAGAGGCACTGCCCAAGGCTGCTGGCAGTTTGATCAGGGCAGATTTTACTCCCTGGGTTAGGGAAATTGGTGCTGTGTCACTGGAAATGGAGGAACTGGACGGCGTGCCTGGTTGTGCAGCCCTCACCAGCCTTTCAGAGCACGCCTGGGCTGCAGCTTGGGAGCTCAGAGAGAGGGAAAGCACGGCAGGAATGTGTCACTGTGGATGGTACGGAGTGCAGGTGCCCTGTCTTGTCACTTAGTGCTGAGCTTTACCGAAAAACAGCACTCAAGCTGCCAGACTCAGGTGCAATTTGCAGTTTGCAGCTGATGTTAGGTGACTACAGCATTGGGGCTGGGCCAGCTCCAGAGCTGGAGTGACACAGAGAGCTAAGGCAGAGGCCAGGAATGCTGCAGGGGGGGCAGGCTGTGTGTGCTGTGGTGCTGGGGAGAAACCCTGCTGCCTCCTGGGAATTCTACTCCCAGTGGGTATTGACAAATTCATGGAAAGCTGCTTTTTTTATGGTTTTTTTTTTGTGTTCTTCACTTCTTCTCAACTCAGGAGCCAAATGTGTGGGTAGTTTCAAATTAAAGTAGGAATCATATCTCATAGTTCTAAACCTTTCAGGGTATTAAGAATAGAATCTGGACTCAGCCCTCTGGGGCTGACAATGCTGGAGACTTTGGACTCTGCTGCCTCTCCTCTGGAGCCACCCTGCTGCAGAAATGGATTTTAGTGGGCTGATTCAAACCTTCCCAGGGCTCTCCATGCTCTGTTCTTAATTCTTTCTCATCTCTGCTGGAAGTTGTGCATTTAATTGCTTTTATCAGCTTGTAATTGTAATTTCTCCTGGGTAGAAGGTTGCTGAGTGGCTGAGGGGTAGGAGCTTGCTGTTTTTTAATGTTCCTGGATCCCACTGCAGTCTCAAAACTCAGCATTTAACAATAAATCCAGCAAATTGGAGTTGGCTGTAGCAGCCAGACATTCATTCCTTTTATTTTTTTTTTTTTTTTTTTTTCATACTTGAGAGGAAAGAGGCTCTTATTGAGCAAAGGAAACCAGACACTCAAGTTCAGGGTGAGTTTTCATGCCAATTACCAAGTTTATTAAGAAAACAGCTACAGTCTGACACTACAGTGCTTAGACAGCTTGGGGAGCTCCACTAGTCACTTAAAATGCCTTTGCAGCAAGGAAGCAGGGGATTTTGACCCTTTTTTTTTTTTTTCTGGAGAAGTTTTCTCCTTAATATTTTACATGTCTATCTTCCACATTCTGGTCTGGTTTTGAGTCTTCACACTGTAGCTCTGTCTGTGCTCATTTCCTGTCCACGCTGTCTGCAAGTCCTGACTGAGCCCAGACCTGCCCTGAGCAGCCTGGTTCAATGCCTCTCAGAGAAGAAATTTTCACTAATACCCAATTTAAACATCACCTGGTTCAGCCTGTCCTCTCAGTGAAGAAATTTGCACTAATACCCACTCTGAGCATCACCTGGTGCAGCCTGGCTCAATGCCTCTCCTCTCAAAAAAGAAATTTTCACTAATATTCAATCTAAACATCCCCTGGTGCAGCCTGGTCAATACCTCTTAGTGAAATTTTCAATAATACCCAATCTGAACATCATCTGGGACCATCTCCTCTTGTCCCATGGCTTGTCATCTGGGAGAAGAGCCTTTAGGCTCAAGCTGTGTTCTGTTCCCTTGTTTCCAAACATCTCATTTGTTATTCAGGGTGAGTTGAGCCCACCCTGTGTGGAGACAAAGCACTGCAGAGACCTGATCTGCTCTTGATGGTGAAGAAGCATCTGCAGCACCATCACCTCTGTGACGTTACCACCTGTTCTCATGTGGGGTCCAAAACTGCTCTGCAGGTAGCAGGAGACATTCCCCTGCCTTCTACAAGCTTTGGTTTGGGGCCTGGCTAAGCTGGCATTTTTTTCCTTACGTTTTAAAACAAATGCCCAAAGGAAGAGGTCACTTGGTGGAAAAACAGAAGTAGAAAAGGGGGAGGCATTTTCCTTTCCCAAAGGAAGCAGTTCTGCCCTGTTGGTGAGAGCTGCTAGGCATGAGGGCTTTCTAAAAGCTTTCAGCCTGGTTTTTACTGGGTTTGGCTTTTCTTCAAGAGTGCCTGGGCTGAAGTGAGCCCTGTGTAACAGGAATGTAGGAGTGCATTCCTTTCTCTGACGAGAAAGCACTTTCCCTGCAGGAGCAAGGATGTAGGTGACACCAAGCTGACTGGTGCTGTTGACGCACCTGAAGGATGGGGTGACATCCAGAGGGACCTGGACAAGCTGGAGAAGTGACCCATGGGAATCTCATGAGGTTATACAGGGCCAAGTCCTAATGCTGCATCTGCTCTGGGACAACCACCAGGACCAGTCAAGGCTGGGGATGAGCAGATCAAGAACAGCCCTGGCAGAAGGACTTGGGGGTGCTGGTGGGGGGAGAGCTGGGGATGCCCCAGCCCTGTGTACTGGGACCTTGTCTTGGTTTGGAAAGACAGGAGTCTGCTAAGGAAGGCAGGAGACTCCCCTGAAATGGAGAATGTGAACCCTCCCCACCCCTCTGAATTGCTGTAAATTTTAAATTAAGGGGCTCTCAGGCAAAAAATATGGCAGCAGGAAATAACAGTTCTTTAATAAGGAAAGGAAGAAAATAAAAGGATAAAATAAACAATGCAGTACACTAGAACAACACTGACAGAGTCAGAACCCAACCTGACACCCTGTGGGTCAGGGTGTTGGTGGCAGTCCCATTGGAATTGTGGCTCAGCCCTCCTGCAGTGTCAGGGGTGGTTCTGTTGGAGCAGGGATCCTGTAGAGAAGGATGGATTCTTCCTCTGAAGATCCAGTGGAAGGAGAGGCAGCTGCTGTTCCTCTGGGGAATCCAGTGGAGAAGCCGTGCTGGTGTCTCAAAACCTCTGGATTATATCTGGGTAGGAATGCTTGGCTCCTCCCTCTGGGCTCACATCTCCCAATGGGATGCTGCAGTTCTTATCAGCCATGCAGTGACATTCAATAGCTGTTATCAGCAATGTCCCCTCCCGAGGGAGGAGTGAATGTGGTCACTCAAAGAGAGAGATAAGGCATACTGCCCACGGTAATCTGCCATGCAGATGGAAAAACAACTTGCATTGCCATCCTCAACAGACCCAGAGCCCACCTGTGTGCTGGGCAGCAGGGCAGGGGAGATTCTGCCTCTGTGCCCTGCTCAGAGCTGTCTCCAGCCCTGGGGCCCAGCCCAGGAAGGACCTGGAGCTGCTGGAGAGAGTCCAGAGGAAGCACCAGGGTGAGAAGAGGGATGGAGCAGCTCCGCTGGGAGAGCTGGGGTTGTTCAGCCTGGAGGAGAGAAGCTTTGGGGTGACCTCAATGTGGCCTCCAAGCCCCTGGAGGAGCCAACAAGGAAGTTGGAGAGAGAATTTTCCCAAGGGCCTGGAGTGACGAGGGAGAATGGCTTCAAACTAACAGGCAGTAGGTTTAGATTAGATATAAGGAAGAAATTTTTCCCCAGGAAGGTGAGGCCTTGGCACAGGGTGCCCAGAGAAGCTGTGGCTGCCCCATCCCTGGAAATATTGAAAGCCAAGGTGGATGGAGCAACCTGGGATAGTGGAAGGTGTCCCTGCCTGACAGAGAGTGGAAAAAAGAATTTGTTTTGAGACATCTTAGGATGCTTGGAATGTGTGGTGGGGTGGGTCAGCCCTTGCTGTGTTGGGGTGGTGCCCTGGCCCAGCACCCCCAGCCCTGCAGTGTCTGTCAGCCATGGCACAATGAAGGCAGCACCCAGTGTGTCCAAGAAACTGCAAATCCCACCTGGGAGGAAGGGCCAGGATGGGCCAAAGCTTTAAGAAGCCTGACCACGAGGAAAGAACATTGTCTTTTGACCCTGTGGGGTTTGTGAGGTCCTCAGGACAAGATGAGAGATGAGAATCTGACTCCTTGTTCTCAGAAGGCTGACATAACATAACATAACATAACATAACATAACATAACATAACATAACATAACATAACATAACATAACATAACATAACATAACATAACATAACATAACATAACATAACATAACATAACATAACATTGCTACACTAAAACTATACAAAAAATTAAAGTATACGGACAGAGGGCTTAACAGGAATGATAGTGAAAGTTTGTGACTGACTCCTCAGAGTCTGACACAGCTGGACATGATTGGTCATTAAGTTAAAACAATTCACATGAAACCAATCAAACATGCACCTGTTAGTAAAAAATGTCCAGACCACATTCCAAAGCAGCAAACACAGGAGAAGCAATCAGAAAATTATTGTTTTCATTTCTCTCTGAGGCTTCTCAGCTTCCCAGGAGAAGAAATCCTGGTGAAGGGATTTTTCAGAAAATATCACAGTGACAGACCCTACTTCATTTTGGAGTTTTACATCGCTGGAACTGCAGTTAGTAGCTATAAGTCTGTTTTTCTGTATCTTTCCTGTCTTTCTGTTTTTCTCCCTTTCTTCTTCTCTCTTCTCATGGAACATGGCATTGGATGGGTTTAAAGGTTTTCTATGTTCTGTAGGCTGAGTCTATTCAATGGTAGGTGATGTTATGTTGCATTTACTCTTTTGCCAATGTTCCTTAATTTTCTGTAGTTTGCCAGCAAACTTTCATGAGGGTTTTTTTAACCTCTTGATCATATCTGGTTGGGATTTTCTCCTTTGAATCTATGCAGAGCAAAAGAACCTTGGTTTTAACCCTGGAATTAAGTGACTGGGGTGTAACACTGCCCATGACAGGGGGTTGGAATGAGATGAGTTTTGAATTCCCTTCCAACCCAGACCATTTCTCTGAAATGCTGTTAGAAATTGGAATTCTGCTCTCAGTGGATATTGACAAATTCACGGAGAGAGCTGCATTTTTTTTGGTGCTCTTCAACTTCTTCAGCATCCTGCTTCTCCCTCATCGCTTAGGCCTTATGGCTTGAGCTTCCTTCCTTGTGCACACCCCTCTCAGCTTTTCTCTCCTCCAAAACTTGTTGTGTCTGGCTGCATTCTCCCAGCTGCTGGAGTGTAGCAGTGGCTGGTGTTTCTTTAAGGTCTGATTTGTGAGCAGGACTTTGATGCTGAGTTTGTTTGAATAACCTCAGGTTGTTATGTGGTGCCCTGGTGTCTCATGGCTTCTTCATCTCTCCCCTGGGGCAGACAAGCTCATATGAGCAGGAATACTTTCAAGAGCATTCCTCTCCTGCTAATTCATTTTCCCCTGGGCTCAGCAGGGTTTACATACCTTCAGCTCCATGGCTGGCCTAGGGAGTGCAACTTGCATTTCTTATTTTTTAATAATGCCTTCTAAGCAGTCCTTCACTTTTTCCACGTCCTTTTGTTCCATGTCTGTGAGCAGAGCTTTCTCTCTCTCTGGTTCCTTTTTGGACCAGCTTTCCATTCCCTGTTGTTGTTAGCTCCTGTGCATGTTAATCCACGCAGTGGGAAGCTGTGAATGGATTGTCTTGCTTGGTGATGAGTGCCTGTTTCACCCAGTGTGGATGACAGCCAGCCCTTCTGAGGGATTTGGAGCAAGCCAATGTGTTTTCACTTCTCATGTGCACTGGGGAGATGCAGTTCCAGCTTTTGCTGAGATGTATCACACTGGTGTCACTGTGAACCTGGCCTGGACATCACAGGGGACAGAGGCAACTGTGCTCCTCTGCCCCTGCCAAGGGGAGTAAATGCAGCATAACATCACTTACCACTGCACAGACTTTGCCCATTGAACACATAAAACCTTTAAACCCATATTTTCTGGAGAGAGAAAAGTTCATGGAGCTGGTGTCCTGGGAAAGGGCAGAGGAGAACTGCTGGGGCTGGGTGGGTGCTGGAGCCCTCCTGGAAAGGGGCCAGCCCCAAGCATGGTCCTGGTGTTGGAGGTGCCTGCTCATCCCTTGCTTCCTACAATATGAGAAGAGGAGCATAAGCTGTGCCCTGCTGTTGTGGGTGAGAAGCCCAAGCTGCTGCCTCCCTCTTCTGCCTCCAGCAGTGGCAAAGGGGACTCAAACAAGGGGAAATCAGGCAGGGATTTCCTCCTCTCCTGCCCCCATGGACTGACTCTAACAGGAAAGGCAGGCTGAAGGATTGGTTTGACCCCTTTGGGGGTGCTCTGGAAGGAGGATGCCCTGAGCCCTCCACATCCATCACCATTATTAACCAAGAACCTGATCTCTTTCTGCTGTGAAAGGGAGAGGGGTCTCTCCATGTGCCAGGAGCACTCCCCTCATGCAAATCCTGCAGCAGGAACAATCTTAGCAGGGAAACTGGAGCTGAATGGTTCCTCTCCATCCTCTCTGGACTGATGTGCCTTAGAGCAAACTGCTTTCCTGTGTGCTGGGTCTCTGTCTTTCACAGGTTGTGGATACACTTTTCTTCTATTTTGGGCTCAAAACAGCATTACCCAGGATTGGAGCTGTTTTTCTGCACCAGAGTGACTTCAGTCCTGTCAGTCTTTGTTACTGCCACGTAAATATCTCAGAGCTAATGGACTTGCTTCAGATATTTGAGGAGTGCTGTCAGCAAAAGCTTGGGAGTAAGCCAGTGAACTCTTCCCTGGAATTTTGGGTAACTTTTGTTATGTAACTCAAGATGCAGGGAACCACATTTCTGCAGGGATGGAGAACTGCAAAAGTGACTTATACTAAAGCTGAATATCAGCCAGCTGAGGCTCTGGTCCTGAATATATCATCAGCAAGGAGTGTAACCCCTGAAAGCCTCTTTCACTGGGTAGAACTGCAGTGACCTGCACTTGGACAGCCTCTTCCTTGCAGGGAGAACCCCTCTGTCTACTCTTGTGTGGTTTCATAGCCTCTTCCTGGCTCATTCTGCTGGCTGTCATGGTGACACACAATGTGAGAAAGGCAGATAAATGGTGTGAATGCCAAGCAGGGAGTGAACTTCCTGAGTGACAGCGCTGGTGTCAGGGACACCGCAGGGTCTGCTCAGCAAGTAAAGCCAAAAGAAGAACAGTCGCTTCAGCTACATTAAAAACTTCCCCTGATCTCAGGGATAGTTCTGGGGAAGGACAGAGTGTCACAGGGGATTTGAGAGCCTCACAAAAGGTTCATCTGTAGATTTTTATCTTACAAAAATCCCATTTGTCATGACTAATGTAACGCTGAATGGATTTTCTTCAGTCTTACAAAGTATTCCCGTGGCTGACATTTGAAGAGTTCCTCTAAAGTTTAGTTTGTTTGTTTGTTTGTTTGTTTTTTTTAAGGAAAAGAAAAGTAAGCAATTCCTAAAATTGTTAGTGTGTCCCTTTTGAAGCACCAAGTGCAAGAATTGTGGAAATGCTCTGAAATCTGCAGGTTTTCTAAAGAAATATAGGGCATTCTGCTGCAATGAGAACTGCTGTGAGGAGGCTGGGGCTCCATCCGAAGCTGGTCCAGGCTACCTGAGGATCTGAGAGTGCAGTGAAAGAAAGAGGGAGATTGTTTTACTCCATTTAAATTGTATTTTTGCTTACTGAGGACATCCAGTTTTCTAATGGTGTGTTTAACCCCTCCTGATCCATACATCTAATCACTGCACACATTTTCCATCCTCTCACCTTGCTGCAATCCTTTGAGAACAGTTCTGTGTGGTTTTTAAACATTAGAACTTCACCAAGCTTCTGCCTATGTTTGGGAGAGACTTTGCGCAGATTCCACAGAGACCCAACACTGTAAAATACTTCCCAGTGTGCTTGATAAATATGGCTATCACAGATAATAAAGTAAATTGTGTGCAGGGGAGCGAAAGGGTTGTGTTTCCAGGTCACTGGTCCTGAGGAAAGCCTGATGAGGGGCAGCTGACTGCAGGGTTTGAGCATGAGGGATTTATGACTGCAGGGTTTGAGCATGAAGGATTTATGACTGCAGGGTTTGAGCATGAAGGGTTTATGCCCCGGGCAGCCCCAGGAGGTTGGCTGGTACCTCGAGCTGAGCTCCCACACTCATCCCTGACACCAACAGGAAGGTCCCAGCTGCTGGGACAGCTTCTGTGGAGCACTTGCTGCAGGCAGGGCAGCCTGGCAGGAAGGCTGTCTTCTGGGAGATTAGATATCTGACTGACTAATAGTTAAGGTATAGATTGGTTCTGCTGTATTAAGACACTCAGCAAAGAAAAGTACATAATGCATTGTAACCAAAACCAAAGGGTCTCCAGGCCTGCCTGCAGCTGGAGCTGACAGCTGTAGGCACAGGCTCTGTCATCCACCACCCTAGATTGCTGTAACCTCTTGGATACAATAAACTGCATTTTGTATACAATAAACTGCATTTTGGAGAGCAGCCTGGAGTCCCACATCCTTCATTTAGGCTCTTACAGTGGCGCCCAACATGGGGCACCATTAGTAAGGGCCTGATTTAGGGATGTGGGTCTCCAGGCCTGCCTGCAGCTGGAGCTGACAGCTGTAGGCACAGGCTCTGTCACCCACAACCCTGGGCTGCTGTAACATCTTGGATATAATAAACTGCATTTTGTATGCAATAAACTGCATTTTGTATACAATAAACTGCATTTTGGAGAGCTGCCTGGAGTCCCACATCTCTCATTTCAGCTCTTACAGTGGCGCCCAACGTGGGGCACCATCAGTAAGAGCCTGAAGGAGGGATGTGGGTCTCCAGGCCTGCGTGCAGCTGGAGCTGACAGCTGTAGGAACAGGCTCTGTCACCCACCACCCTGGGCTGCTGTCTTGAATACAATAAACTGCATTTTGTATACAATAAACTGCATTTTGTATGCAATAAACTGCGCTTTGAAGAGCCGCCTGGAGTCCCACATCGCTCATTTTGATTTTTACAAATATGATGTCCTTTTCCCTTCTCGCAGGCATCACGTGGGGCAAGGTGGTGTCGCTGTACGCCGTGGCAGCGGGGCTGGCCGTGGACTGCGTGCGGCACGCGCAGCCGGCCATGGTTCACACCATCGTGGACTGCCTGGGCGAGTTCGTGCGCAAGACCCTGGTGACATGGCTGAAGAGGAGAGGAGGCTGGGTAAGAAATGCTGCATGTCTCATTGGACGTGTTTCTCTGTGCCCAGACCTGAAAATATCCCAGTTAGTGGAAGTGAGAGTGTGCTCTCTGCAGCTCTATGCAGAAAAAGGCTGTGGGAGATTTTCTTTCACAGTGCTGTGGCCAGCTCTGTCCTACTTACCCCTTACACCTGTGCTAGACTTACATAACTCTGTTACTGCCTCATGGTCCCATCCTCAAAACCATCAGTAGTTCTTCCTTTCTTCTTCCTTTCTTCTTCCTCTCTTCTCCTCTCTTCTCCTCTCTTCCCCCTCTCTTCTTCCTCTTTCTTCTTCTTCTCCTCCTCCTCCTTCTTCTTCACCTTCACCTTCAACTTCTCCTTCTTCTTCACCTTCTTCCACTTCTCCTTCTCCTTCTCCTTCTCCTTCTCCTTCTCCTTCTCCTTCTCCTTCTCCTTCTCCTTCTCCTTCTCCTTCTCCTTCTCCTTCTCCTTCTCTTTCTTCTCCTTCTTCTCCTCCTTCTCCTCCTTCTTCTTATCCTTCTCCTTCTTATTATTATTATTTCAGTCCTGGCCCACCATCACCTGTTGTGTTCCTGATCTTCTCCAGAGCTAACAGACATTCATAGAGGGACACTGTAGGGTCATTCCTGTGAGGCACAGGCACAGATTGCCCAGGGAAGCTGTGGTTTGCCCCATCTCTAGAAGTGTTTGGAGCAGGCTGATTTTAGAGGAAAGTGTCCCTGCCTGTGTCAGGGGGTGGAACTGGATGATCTTTAAAGTCTCTTCCAACCCAAACCATTTGATTCTGTGATACTCTTGGCCAGCTGTTTCTTAGAAACTGGTAACAAATGAGGCCTGCCAGCTTAATTCTCACTTCACTTCTAAGCACTGGATTCCTTTGGTCTCTCTGTACTTAATGTGAGCATTGGTTCCTGTGGAGGATGGTTCATAGAAAAACTTTATTTTGGTGCTGTGGCATAGCTAAATACCTTCCCAGTGACCTCCCCAGCTGAGTGCAGAGACTGGCTGGCAGCTGGGGGTTGTCTGCATGTACCAGGCAGGGACACAGACACAGATCCTTGGATCCCCTAGTGTGCTGCTGGGCAGATGCTGCTTGGGGCAAAATATTGCCCTGTGACACCACTCAGTTCATAGGACATCTTGTTCCCAAGGCATGCAAATTCCCTCTTTTCCAAGAGGCGAAATGTATTCCTAAGCTGTCAGGAAATGGTCAGGCTCCTCAACCATACACATCTGGAGAGAGTGGGGTGTCTTTTTCCAAACTGAGTATTGCTCCTTTGTGCTGAGACTTCCCAACCAGTCAGTAGCTGGTTCAGTTCCCTGATTTCTTCAGGAGTGTGAAGAAAAACTGGGAAAGTGTCATTGTTCTGATTTGGGATCCCTTGCACTTACTAAGTACCAATCCTACCTTAAATCATCCCTGCCCTCTCCAAAACTGTGTCACCTTGAGGCCAGCTGTCTCAGGGAGCTGTTTGGTTCGGCTAAAAGTAACCTTTGATTTGAATGCCCTGATCTGTTTCATTTTGTGTTCCAAAAATTAATTGTGCTGAGGCAGGTGAAGAGGATATCCTGGAATTAAGTGACACTGTTCCTGCCTGTGAATGCCAGTCCCTGTCTCAGTCATCATTTCAGGCTTTCTTTAACTGCATACCTGCTTGAAATGTATTCTCTGAAACTTTTTCCCCCCTAAGGTCTAATTTCATTAAAACAGAAATGTTGTGTAGGAACACATCTCTTTCCAGTTTCCAGCTATTTTTATTTTGTTTTGGTAAAACTTGCATGCTCTGATAAGCTAGCATCTTGTTTTAATTCATGTATTGCTTCATTAGAGTTCAAAACAGAATGTTTGGATCGTTCCAAAAGGATATTTTTGGAAAAATTTGTTGCATAGCAAACAAGCTGCAAAACCCATCTCCAGACCAGCATTTATTGTATGTAGGGTCTTAGAACCCAGGGAACGATTGGTATCTGATTCTATTGATTCAGAAGGGTGAATAATTGTTTTATTAAAACTATACTATATTACATTAATAATATAGTATATTAAAGAGATGCTATACTAAAGAGATACTAAAAATTGTTTTATTAAAACTATACTATATTACATTAATACTATAGTATATTAAAGAGATACTATACTAAAGAGATATTAAAATACTTAAGAGATACTAAATAGATATTAAAGAATACTAAAGAAAAACTTGTGACTGTCTCAAGACAGGACACAGTTTTGACCTAATTGCTTAATTAATATAAAGAACTATTACTAGAATCTAATTACTAAATCCCTTCAGGTAAGCAGTCTTCCTAACACATTTTACATGTGCAAGAACAACAGGAGCAGAGAATGGAGACAGGAATTGTTTTCTGTTTCTCTGAGGTTCCTCGCTGCCATTCCCAGGAAATACCCTTGGGAAGTTGTGCCTATCTGCTCTCTATGAAGAGAGCTGTGGCTGCAAGCACTGGTTCTGTGCAGCTGAGGGGATAAATCCACTGCTTGCTCTTTTTCCAGCCATCCCCCTTTAGAGGGACAGCACATTCCTGTTGGGGTTGCTGAATCCATGCTGATTTTTCCTGGGATCTGGCCCCAAGGAAGGGAAGCCAACTTTACTGTCCCTCATCAAGCACAGGCCTGTGAAAGTTGCTGGGCTGTCCTGATACAGCCATTTTCAACACCCTGATCAGCAGCTCTGGGCTCTGAAAAGGAAATACTTTCCCTCTAGAAATGAAGGGAAATGCTGCTAATCCCATCTCGTGCTGTGCCTATCCGAATGCTCTTCTCTTGATGTAGGCACTGCAGCAAGGAATTTCCCAGCCTTGTTCACTCACAGGCCAGAGCAAGCAGCTCCTTGCTGGAGCCCTCTCACCCACTGTGTTGGTTTGTCCTGGCTTGCCATCCTTGTTCCCCATCTCTTACTCATCAGCCTAGGCTGAGGCTGCCAAGAATAACCCCCATCCCTGAGCTGGTCCAGGAAAGACTCCAAGGAGACTTGGGGAAGGCATTTGGGGTTCTCCATTCAGCAGCAGGTTCCCATGCTGCTTCCATAGGGTGGAGAAGAGTGCAGGACCAATGCAAACCTGCATGGAAGAGCAGGAAAGAACCTTTGAGGCATCATCTCCTCCTGGGAACAGTTTGCAGCCTCAGTAGTGGCTTTACAGTGGAATGGAAAGATTTAATTTTTTTTTAGCAGCATTTGCTACAAAGCAGTGTAGGTGACTTGAATTTGTTTGAACAGTTAACATAGCATATCAAACTGCCATTGCAGCAGTTTATCAGTGCCTGGCCAGGCAAAAAGCCCTAAGTGGCTTTGAAGTTTTCAATTGCACTGCCTTATCAGGTAGGCTTGATTTGGATAACAACAGCTGAGGCAATTGTTAAACAGCTGAGCAATTCTGCTTATCTGAGCAAGCCCCATGGAAATTTGTAAGTGCTTCTGAGTGCAGCTCCTCTTGGTTAGAGCACTGAGGTCATTGCCTTTGGGAGAACAGAGCAGGGCTTTGAGGAGTTCATTTCCTCACCTGGCTGTTAACCCCTCACAGCTGTAATCAGCCCGGTGGGTTGGGTTGGTTGTCCTGGCTCACAGGAGGTACTAAAGCCCATTAGAGCTTGTGTTTCTCAAGGATCAGGTGCCCTAAAAAGTGTGTTCAGACAGGTCCTGCGTGGCTAAAGGGACAGTTTGACACAAGTGTTTTAAACCTGACCCATGCAGGCTTCTGGAATCTGACAGGTTCAGTTCAGACTATTTTCAAATGCAAATAGGGTGAGTGTGCTGGAAGTGTTCAGGGAGACCCACCTTGCTTTCCTCCACAATAGAGATCAATGCCTGTGACCACTGGTACCTCACTGCAGCATCCTCTGCTCACTGCCTGGGCTCTGCTTGCTGTGTTTGTGTTTTTCAGCAGCATTTCCTCACCTTGGTGCTGACGCAGCTCTCTCCTGCCATCCTGCTCCTTCCCATCACTGCATGCTCTGTGTTCCTCCCTTCTGCAGTCTCTGCTTGTGGCTTGTTCATGAGCTCAGCTCCTGCTGGTGCTCCCAGGAGAGCAGCAATGGGGTGAGGTGCACCGGGCCAGCCTTCCTGACCTGGTGAGCAAGGAGCTGCTGGAATGTGTGGCAGCACAGCTTTGGTCTGTAGATGATGATGGGGTTGGTTAGTGTGGCTCTACCCACTAACCAGACTCTGGGATTTGTCCCTTCAGCCCCTTTTTCCTTTCTGATGATGACCAAGGTTGGTCAGGCAAGGCTTATGCATGCCTTGAGCACAGGCAGAGGGAATAGAGAAGATTATTATCATCTCTCATGGCCTGTTTTGGTGAGGAACACCTCAGGGTTGAGAGTCTCACTCATCTGTGCTTGGTCAATGAGAGATTTATGTTAGAAGGCAAATTTGGAAGGCTGCTGAGCTGAGCTTGTAAAGAAAAAAACTTTTGGGGCTGTGAGCGTTTGCTATCCTTGTGATGTGAGTATTGTTCCCAAAATCTATTTCTGCAAACCACATGGGGCTGATGTGCTAACAGTGTCACACATCCTCAGTCCACATCTTGTTGTGCTGGGCTGGAGTTTAACCAGAACTCAGTTATATCATGGGCAAAGCTTTTAATTTTGATTCCTGCACCAGAAAATGCATTTTTCTCTCTACCTCTGTCCTGTTCACTTCACCTGCTCGATATTTTCCATTTTCTCCTTCCCATGCCAGCTGAGAGCCTGTTTCTATCAATTTGATGGGGTTCTTTTCCTTTTTTAAAAATTTTTTTATTTATTGCAGGCCAGCTTCTCATTAATACTTGAAACTGGCTGCCCAAGTCATCTTTAAATCTGGGAGGCATCCCTGCTGGCATTTGCATTTCCACAAACAAAGCTACAAAGCTTGCATTGCTTTAGATTTAAATTGGGGGGTGGCTTGCTTGAATGCCTTCCAAATAAAGCATTAAGGCAAGAGAAAATGTACAAGCAACTTGAGCTGATATTAACCAGGACAACCTCTGGGAAGCATCTGGCTTTACAGAAAAGGATGGGAATGCTGATGCTGCTGAGGATTCCTAGACCTTTTGAACAGGGCAAGAAAGTTGCATTTAGCTATCCAAAATGAGAAGTGCTGGATAATCTTCCTGTAGCATTTCTGTCCCCAGGGGTGGCTGAAGAGGGGGACAGTGGTGGGGAGTTAGTAAAGTGCATTTTGCAGGGCTCTTGAGCCTGATTTAATAACTTTGAGGGTGTGGAAGTGTCAGAGCCAGCACCTGGTGCTGCAGCAGGGGTGGTGCCATGGGCTGTGGGGCTGGCACAGCCTGCAAAAGGGGCTGACCTGGCAGTAAATGTCCAACAAAGAAGCTGTAAAGGCTGAGGAAAGTCAATGCAAGTTCTCAGGAGTCAGCACAAGAGATTTTGGTGCAGTAGCTCAATCTTTTTGGCTGGGGATAGTCACAGATTTATCAGCAGCTTCATAGGAGGTGTTGAAGCAGTTGAACAATAACCTATGGAAGTTATGCTGAGAGTGTTCTAGGACTATAGGAATGATAATACTTCCACAATTTTGCCAAAATATTTTTGGACCTATATAGCACATGACAAGTGTTTATCAACTCCTGTATATGTACTACTGATTTAATAACTGATTCAAGCTTTAGTCTTTCATGCTGTGACACTGAGCTGCTCCTTAGGCTGCAGATGCCAGGGGGTGTCTCAGGGTGTCTCTGACAATCTCTGTTCCCTCCTCTTCAGGCAGACATCACAAAG
This sequence comes from Melospiza georgiana, assembly GCF_028018845.1. NCBI lineage: Eukaryota > Metazoa > Chordata > Aves > Passeriformes > Passerellidae > Melospiza > Melospiza georgiana. The sequence continues at coordinate 21,389,639 of NC_080439.1, read as the reverse complement.
TGCGTGGTGAACACTGACCCCAGCCTTCGCTCCCACTGGCTCGTGGCTGCTCTTTGCAGTTTTGGGCACTTCCTCAAGGCCATCTTCTTCGTCCTGCTGCCTGAGAGATGAGTCTGGGATGCCAAACACAGCCCCCTTGCCCCATCTTCTCTCCCACTCCAGAAGCAGCGAGAGGTAACTGGAGAAGTAATTCCAGACTGGCAATGGCAATCTCTGAAGAGGAGGAAGAGAAGAACTGGGACAATAAAAAAAAGCCTTGTTCTCCTCTCCCATCAAGTGGGAGCAGATGATCAACCACAGTCTCCTATTTGCAGCCACAGGAGCCTCTCTCACCATTAATCCTTCCAAGACTCTTGTTTCCCTGGGTGTCCTGCATGTGTGGCCCAGGTGTGGCTGGGGCTGTCAGCTCCTCGTGGCTGTGCTGCATGCTTCTGCCAGCCCCGGGCAGAGGGGAGGAGCAAGGGAATGTTGTTTCAAATGGGATAAGAAAATAGGAGAGGGGGAGAGTCCCTCCTTCACTCCACGTGATTTCCCTTTCAGCCCTCAGACTTGCCTTGTGTTGATGTTGTTTCGTTTGTGCTTCAACTCCAACTCCTCCTTTATCCCTGATTCACTCGGTGGGCTCTGCCCAGCACTGCATGGTGGGTTTTTAATGAGATGAAACCAAGCAGTCTGTCAGCAGATGCTTGTCCCTGCCATGTCTTGGAGGTTGGTGTGAGGGGCAGGATGGCAGAGCAATGTGTGTCTTGCTGACCCCTCTAACTGCACTCACCCCAGTCAAACAGGAGAGCAAGGGGCAATGCCTTCAAGCAGCAACTCAGGATGAAACCGTGAAGAAAAATGATTCATCATGAAGAAAAATGCATTCTCCACTGAGATTCTGTCAGAGCTAAGCGTGGAAGTGGGAAAGGCTGGGGGGTGTGGGCAGAAATAGGGAAGCAGCAAGTGGTCTGGCTGGCATTGTGAAAGCAGTGAGCTGTGCTGAAAGCAGCTGATGTATGTTTCTCCTTTAATCTCTTACAAGTACAACTCAGTAGTCTTCTTTGTGGCAAACAATAAAGGAAAATAAGTGGTATTTCACTGCTGCAAAGGCTATTGTATTTGTTTCCAGAGCAGAGTTAACAATTCCAAAAAAGGCCAGAACAGTGCAGAGACAAACACTCTGGCCATGCTAAAAATACCTCAGCTTTTCCCCTGGTAGAGCATGTTAACATGTTAAAGCTATGACTTGCCTGGAATTTAACCCATGTTGTTGCCATGTCAGAAACATGCTGTTCCCACCAAGAGGTGCAGGGCCCTCCTGATGTCAGCAGTCTCTTCTCTGCCAAAGCCTTCTGGAGACTCCCTGCTCCCAAAAGTATGGGAGGAAAAAAAATGGATTAAGAATATGTGGCACTATAGGGGGAGGTTTGGTCATTTTTTTCCCCCAGATTTCCCTCCCAAACATTTAGAGGGGCTTTACTCTTCCTCCAGAAGTTTTGAGAATAAAGCAAAACCTTTATTTTGGGTACTGTCTGTATTCACAGTGAATAGTGCTGTGCCCTGAGCAGCAGAGGCCCCAGCAGAGGATGTGTGGGAGTTGAATCCTTGCACATTCCTGCTTTTTCTGCCCCAGCCCTTTGCACCTTGGCATGAAGGTGCCCAGCTTTAAGTGCTGCACCCCCAGTGCACAGTGCTGTGCCAGCTTGGTCTACAAGCACATTTTCAGCAGCAAAGCAATTCTTGTGGATCAAAGCCCTTCTAGGGTTACCTCCACCCCCAATCCTTCACCAAAAACACTCACTGAGAAGGAGGGAGCCTCCACTGCACACCAGAGCTGTGTGCTGCCTTGGGCAGTGGCTGCAGGGACTTTGGGATGAGTTACACTGATGGAGTTGCCAACGTAGATGCAGCTGATGGTGCCATATTGGGGCACTTTTATGTGTGTAAAGCTTGCAGAAATTCCCCAGATAAAACCAAATTGCCAGAGGATCATCTAATTTTTTAAATTTCCTGACATATTGGCATAAGGGGTTTTGCTGGCATCACTTACAGTTGGGATTTCCTTCCTTAGACAGTTGGGATTTCCTTCCTTAGACTCTTGGTGGATCTGGCTGTGGAAATTCAGAGCAGGTACAGAGCACATGGGGACTGCACTAATTACCTTTGAGCAGCAGGGAGAGGAACCCTCCCAGTCTGCAACAGAGGCACTAAAAGCTCTATAGTCCATAGCAGGGGATGCAGATTTGCTGTCCTAAAGGAGCTTGTAGAAAAGGAGATTTTGGATTTCTGGAAATACCCTGGCTGTGTGCAGAATTTGACTTGGATGGGTTCTCAGCTCATCGAGTCCAGCTTGCCTTGAGTCTCATGGGGTAAATGGGACTGGCAAGACCTGTCTCAATTCAGATGCTGTTTTGAAATTAATACTTGAGGCTATGGGGTTTTTTATTTCAGTAAGCAAGTGATATCAGAGGATCTATTAAGGAGCACAAAGAGTTAAATGCACCAATTAAGTGGATTTAACAAGAAGATAATGACAAGCCAAATAAAGCAGCATTGCTGGAAAGGAATGTGTGTGGGTGGGAAGGGGGTTACAAGAGGCACACAAAGGCTCAGCCTGGAAGCTGCTGATAATGAAGAGATCCTGGGGCTCCACTCAATTGCTATCAGACTTCTCTGGCTTCTCTCTATCAGACTTCTCTGGCTTCTCTCTGGCTTTGCCAGTTCCTGCAAAACACATGCCAAAGCTGGCCAGTGTGCTGCTCACCTTGCACTTGGTGTTAAAGGAGGGCCCTTCAACCCTTCTCACTCCTGCAATAATCACATCACCCCCAGCCTGGTCACCAAAATAAACAACAGAGCAGAAAGAATTGCACACACCACTGTGCTTTTGGGAACTAACAGTATTAAGCACAATACAGACAAGTGTTTATGTTGTGTTCTGTCCTGTCTGTAATATTTAGTCATTTTGGAGTTCTTCCAGGAGTCCTTTGCAATCTCAGCTCTTCTGGGGCTCTGTGATTTCTCTATTCCCTCTTCTTTTTTTGCCAGTCCTACCTGATGGGAGACATCAGGGTTGGTTGTTTATCACCCTCATAAACATTTTCCTTTTAAATGATTGGTGAAGGTCCTAGGAGTAGACCTAATTCATTTAGTTGTTAGAGAAAAACAAGAAAAAAAACAATCATCAAGGTTAGTATTGTTGTGCTCTTCATACCAAAAGCTTTCAGTTGTTCCTCTTCCAGCATCAAAACCTAGCTCCAGCTGTCCCCTGCCTTTCTGTGCCACCAGAAAAACTGGGGGCTCGGGGGGAAGGTGAGGGAAGGTCGGGCGGGAGCATGGGAGCTGCTTAGGGAGAAGCAGGAGGAGGAAGAAAGGGTTGGATGGAGGTGGGAAAAATGGCACCTGAAGTAATTTTTGGGGCTGTGGAATGTTTTGCAGAGGAGAGTTTGAGTTTTGCCAGGGGTTACAGCAGAGTGGAGCCCGGAGGGACCTGAGCCTCATCTTGCCTTTGTTCACATAACTTGATCCATTAAGGGTTATCCCCCTCCAACACCAGCCTCATTCTCTGTTTCTTTGTAGTGAGTAG